>NC_057799.1:25719851-25744472 GCF_018294505.1 Triticum aestivum
TACAACTCCTAAATTAATGTTATAATTTATTCTACTGCCCCAAAAAGTTTGACACCTAATTAAAATAGTTTGCATTTTTTTTAAAAGGCATTTAATTAATTGTCATAGCTGCTGTTTTAATTACTTTAGAGCCTTTAAACATTTTATAAAAGTGTGATTTCTCCACAATAATTACCTATGCATTATTTGGCAACACCCCAACATTTTAGTTTTAATATTTGAAATTCTTTATCGTTTGACTTTATTTTAAGTTTGAATTTCGAATCGATTTTGAACTAACACGAGATTAACAACAGTAACCGTGGTGACGTGGCATCATTAACGTGGGATTACTGTAGCCTAATTATCCGGGCGTCACATCTATGGCACATATGTACAAGGAAATTCCAGATGATGCCTTGAAAACACACAAGTTTGGTTCAGTGTTTTACCTTCTGTCACAGCTGCCAACAATCAACACCATCCTCAGGCACACTCTGTTGCCCAAATCTGGAGATCACAGGATGATCAGAGGGCACTCCATCAAATTGCTACACATGTTTTATGTGCCAGAGAAATTCAAAGTGATGAGTTTGATTGTTGAGACTGTTAAGAGAACTGCAGCTGACCAGAAGAGATCATGTGGCTATGCTCCACATATTCAGATGCTCATAATTCTAAGGTGGGCACAAGCACATATCTGTTGGAAAAGAGCACCTTCCCTTGAGTCCTGATCGTGAGGATAACACTGTTCTGATGGATCCTTCACATCCAACTTCTGTTGAGGCTCAAGAGAAGAGAGAGAAGGCATAGGCTGAAAAAGCTTCAAAGATTCCAGATCCTTCTATAGTCAATCTCAAGACCAAGCAGGACCAGCTCAGCTATCTGCTTGAGGCCACTGTGAGAATAGAGAAAGGACTAGCTACCCTGACTCGAAATCAAGAGAACCTTGAGAGGATCTTTGAGACAAAGCTACATGACTTGGATGTCAAAGTCACTGAGATTCAGACTTCAGTTGAGAAGATTTAAGAAGACCTTGTGGATAGGAGTGACAAGACAACCACAAATGCCTATCAGAGGGTGCCTAGAAGACAGAGGTCTGTAGCAGTGCCAGTGATTGACACTAGGGCCACAACTTTAGCTCCTGCAGCCACAACCTCAGTTGCCTCTCCAGTGGCAACCCCTCCAGCTCCTTAGACGTCAGACAAAGTTTTTGCTGATGCAGTTCTCTCCACGCCATCTCATTGCTCCGGAGTTCCCGGAGATCGTGCTTAGAGTGCCATATAGCACTATGCATTTTCGAGCTTTTTGGTAACTTGTTGCCAAAGGGGGAGAAAGTGTATAGATCATAGGCTGAGAGAGAGAGAGAGTGTTTTGCTTTTTTTTGGTGTCTCTCGCTACTTATTTGCTCGCTTTGCTTGTGTTTGCTACAATATTTATGCTTGTGTGTGAGATACGTCTATGATCATGTGGTGGATCATACTTTGCTTTATTGTGCTATGGTTGAATGATGATATCTCTTATATCTTGTGTATGATCTATCATATTTGTCTTGGTGATGAGTGCATGTCATGTATGTTCTATCATTTTGAGCGCTCCACCAAGATGTATGTGACATGGAAGAGTAACCTATGAGCCTAATCGATTGTGCATTTGCATTCAAAAGCAAATCATAATTAATGCACAAATTTAGGGGGAGCTCTTGCTTATCACATACTTCTCAAAGCGACGATATATTTCATTCTTATTATCCTTTGTCGAAGCTTTGATCTATATGTTGTCATCAATTACCAAAAAGGGGGAGATTGAAAGTGCAACTAATCCCTGGGTGGTTTTGATAATTCTTAACAACATATAGCTCATTGAACTAATATTCTTTCAAGATAATGATTTCATAAAGCTCAATGATTGACATGGCATGGACTAAGAGATGTGGACCCCTCAAAATGCTAAGGACAAATAATTAAAAGGGGATGAGGTGTTGCTTAATGTCTTGCTTGCTCAAAATGCTTAGTGATATGCTCCAAAAGCCCTCAACCACTTTCTCTTTTCCACATATGTCTTAAACCTAAAGTCAAACTCGGCCCCACCGATTTGATCTATCCGGCGCCACCGAGTTCACTTGACATAGCCACTGCGAGAAACCCTAATCAGTTCGGTCTCACCGATAGGGATCTCAGTCTCACCGAGATGGGATTGCAAACTCTTTGTTTCCCTTCGTAACGTTTTGGTCTCACCGAAATGAGCGATTGATCCCACCGAGTTCGCAGTGCAAACTCTCTATTTCCTTTTCGTAACGTTTCGGTCTCACCGAAATGAGCGATCTGTCCCACCGAGTTTGCCTGGCCAAGTCTCTGTTTGCTTATTACTGAAATCGATCTCACCGAGTTCATGTGATCGGTCTCACCGAGATGAGGTTTCGCCCTAACCCTAGCACATCGGTCCCACCAAGTTGATCATGTCGGTCCCACCGAAAAGCCTAACGTTCACATTTTGAACCAGGTCGGTCTCACTGAGTTTTGTAAATTGTGTGTAACAGTTAGATTTTGTGTGGAGGCTATATATACCCCTCCACCCCCTCTCCATTTGAGAGAGAGCCATCAGAACGTGCCTACACTTCCAGCATTCATTTTCTGAGAGAGAACCACCTACTCATGTGTTGAGACCAAGACATTCCAATCCAACCACAAGAATCTTGATCTCTAGCCTTCCCCAAGTTGCTTTTCACTCAAATCATCTTTCCACCATAGCCAAATATGTGTGAGAGAGTTGAGTGTTGGGGAGACTATCATTTGAAGCACAAGAGCAAGGACTTCATCATCAACACACCATCTATTACCTTTTGGAGAGTGGTGTCTCCTAGATTGGTTAGGTGTCACTTGGGAGCCTAGATCACGATTGTGGAGTTGAACCAAGGAGTTTGTAAGGGCAAGGAGATCGCCTACTTCGTGAAGATCTACCCAAGTGAGGCAAGTCCTTCGTGGGCGATGGCCATGGTGGGATAGACAAGGTTGCTTCTTCGTGGAACCTTCGTGGGTGGAGCCCTCCGTGGACTGCGCAACCGTTACCCTTCGTGGGTTGAAGTCTACATCAATGTGGATGTACGATAACAGCACCTATCGGAACCACGCCAAAAATCTCCGTGTCTACATTGCGTTTGCTCCCTCCAAACTCCTCCCCTTTACCTTCATATGCAATGATTTACATTCCGCTGCTATACTCTTAGAATTGCATGTGTAGGTTGATTGCTTGACTTGTGTTAAGTTGCTAAAATCTGCCAAGACTTAAAATTGGGAGAAGGCTAGATTTTTATTTGGTCAAGTAGTCTAATCACCCCCCTCTAGACATACTTTCGATTCTACAGATGGTTGTTAGAAGAAAGAGGGGATGCCTTCCGGGGCATCCCCAAGCTTAGTTGCTTGGTTCTCCTTGAATAATAACTTGGGGTGCCATGGGGCATCCCCAAGCTTAGGCTCTTTTTACTCCTTATTCCTTCGTCCATCGTGATCTGACCCAAAACTTGAAAACTTCAATCACACGAAACTCAACAAAACCTTCGTGAGATCCGATAGTATAAAAAAGTAAATCACCACTCTAAGTACTATTGCAGACCCACTCTATGTATTCTAACTTTAGCATGGCTTACACCCCTGATACAATCCATAGATTCATCAAAATAAGCACACAATGCAAAGAAAACAGAATCTGTAAAAAACAGAATAGTCTATAGTAATCTGGAAACTTCATATACTTCTGTAACTCTAAAAATTCTGAAAAAGTAGGAAAATGTAAGAAATTTGTACATCAATATTGTGTAAAAAATTCAGAATTTTATCGCACTTCTGTGATTTTAGAAAATTCTACTACTGGATGCAAATTTTTTTGTTTTTCAACAAGATTAAATCAACTATCACCCAACATGATCCCAAAGGCTGTACTTGGCACAAACACTAATTAAAACATAAAAAACACAATCATAAAAGTAGCATAATTGTGTAAACACTCAATAACATAAAGAAAAAGGCAAAAATAAATTTTATTCATTGGGTTGCCTCCCAACGAGCTCTATCGTTTTATGCCCCTAGCTAGGCATAATGCATAGATTCAAGTACTGTCATCTTTTTATTTTCTATAGATGTGTTCTTGTAAGGAGGTTCTGCAAAAATAACTTGAAACACATTATCCATAATTTTTTAGCATTATCAAGTCGCCCATCTACGCATCCCCTTTGGTTTCCGGCCACAATCCAAGAATAGTGTTGATTAACATCTTTGAAAACTTGTTGGATCATATCTAAAACGGGGATTTCCTTTTTAAGGTTCTCATAAAAAATTGATTGTTTCCAAGCAAATGTCTCAACATATAATCACTATTATAAAGGATCTCATCTATCACTGTTTTTTCATGGCTCATACCATAGAAATCAAAAATTTCCCTAGCTTCCCGTAGTATGTAGTCAAATTCATTCATAAGAACAAGGGTAGCTAATTTTTTAGCCTTATGACCCTTTATAATGGGTAGCTCATAAAATAATCTTAGCAAAGTAGGATGGGTATGGATAAATCTATTTTCAAGTTTCAGAACTAGTGCTAAAATAGCTTCCGCATAAGATTTAGTTCTTTTAAGTATAGGAGTATCATCAAGAGTCAAATTTCCAACATAATTGAAAAATTCTTGGATATGTTCTTTTCCCATAACATTCCCTTGCCCCAAAACAAAAGTTTTAGCATCTAGATTGCCAGATTGTCCAACTTTAGGAGTTAGGCCATCATCTATTTCTGCCATACTGAAATCACTCATAGTAGAAAGTTCAAAAGAATAAGAGATCTGACGAGAAAACGGCGAAACAAAAAGAGGGCGAATAAAACGGAAATTTTTTGTGAAGTGGGGGAGATGAAAATGAGAGGCAAATGGCAAATAATGTAAATTGCAAGGAGATGAGATTTGTGATTAGGAACCTGATAGATGTTGATGATGTCTCCCTGGCAGCGGCGCCAGAAATTCCTTTTGATGTCGCTTGAAACCGCGTCGGTATTTCCCCAAATAGGAAGGGATGATGCAGTACAACTATGGTAGGTATTTCCCTCAGTTGTGAAACCAAGGTATCAATCCAGTAGGAGAGCCAAGCAACACTATGTAAACGGTACCTGCACACAAAGAACAAATACTTGCAACCCGACGCGTATAAGGGGTTATCAATCCCTCTTCGGATAACGACGCCAGAAATTGTCAAGTTGACGGGATAAATTTTGTGGTAGATTGGATAAGTAGATCTCGATAAAATGCGAAATAAAATAAATAATAAAAAGTTCATCAAGGTATTTTTGGCTTTTTGGAATAATTGATCTGAAAACAAAAGCGAATAAAAATATATCTCAAAGCAAATATGATAAAGAATAGACCTGGGGGCCGTAGATTTCACTAGTGGCTTCTCTCAAGAAATAGCACACAGTGGGTAAACAAATTACTGTTGGGCAATTGATAGACAATCGAATAATTATGACGATATCCAAGGCAATGATCAATATATAGGCATCATGTCCAAGATTAGTAGACCGACTCCTGCCTGCATCTACTACTATTACTCCACACATCGACCGCTATCCAGCATGCATCTAGTGTATTAAGTTCATGGAGAAACGGAGTAATGCAATAAGAAGGATGACATGATGTAGATGAGATCTATTCATCTAGGAATAGCCCCCATCTTGTTATCCTTAATAGCAACGATACATGCGTGTCTTGCTGCCCCTTCTGTCACTGGGAAAGAACACCACAAGATTGAACCCATCACAAAGCACCTCTTCCCATGGCAAGAAAAATCAATCTAGTTGGCCTAACTAAACCAAAGATTCGAAGAAGAAATACGAGGCTATAAATAATCATGCATATAAGAGATCAAAAGAAGACTCAAATAATATTCATGGAAATAGATCTGATCATAAACTCAAAGTTCATCGGATCCCAACAAACACACCGCAAAAAGAGTTACATCAAATAGATCTCCAAGATACCATTGTATTGAGAATCAAAAGAGAGAGAGGAAGCTATCTAGCTACTGCCTATGGACCCCTAGGTCTATGGTGAACTACTCACGCATCATCAAAGAGGCACCAATCAGGATGATGACCCCTTCGTGATGGTGTCTAGATTGGATCTTGTGGTTCTGGAACTCGCGGCAGCTGGAATTGTGTTTCGTCAACTCCCCTAGGGTTTCTAGAATATTTGGGATTTATAGGGCGAAGATGCGGTGCGGGAGGTCACCGAGGGTGGCACAATCCCCCTGGGCGATCCTAGGCCTCCTGGCGCGCCCTGGTGGGTTGTGCCCACCTCGGGCCTCCCCTCTGGTACTTCTTTGGCCGACTGGGTGTCTTCTAGTCCAAAAAAATTCTCCAAAAAGTTTTGCTGCGTTTGGACTCCGTTTGTTACTGATATTCTACGAAGTAAAAAATAAGCAAAAAATACCAACTGGCACTGGGCACTATGTCAATAGGTTAGTCCCAAAAATGATATAAAGTTGCTATAAAATGATTGTAGAACATCCAAAAATGATAATATAATTGCATGGAACAATAAAAAATTATAGATACGTTGGAGACGTATCAGGGCTACTGTGGTTATACGCTTGTGATACACGTCCGCAGTGGTAGTCTTTGGACAATTCACTTTTTACTTGTCGACTAAGGGCTACTGGATATATCTAGTACTAAAGGTACTACGCGTTGTTGTAATCTTGAAAGATGATCCAAACTTACCTCAAAGCCTTCATAGAGGCCCTTGAAGGCCACCTTATTCCGGCCTCGGTGGAGTAGAAATTTTGTAGCACCACCCCTAGAAGGACGCGGTGCTCAGCAATGATGGAGGAGCCCGTCAGGGACACCTCCAGCTCTTTGGTCCACCCCATGGACGCCTGCCCACCAGCAGGTAGGGGTGGGCGGTGATGTCTACTACGCAACTTGTTCTTGTAGACTTGTGTTGGGCCTCCAAGCGCAGTGTTTTGTAGGACAGTAGCAATTTTCACTCAAGTGGATGACCTAAGGTTTATCAATCCATGGGAGGTGTAGGATGAAGATGGTCTCTCTCAAACAACCCTGCAACCAAATAATAAAAAGTCTCTTGTGTCCCCAACACACCCAATACAATGGCAAATTGTATAGGTGCACTAGTTCGGCGAAGAGATGGTAATAAAAGTGTAGTATGGATAGTGGATTTTGATTTTTGTAATAGGAACAATAAAAACAGCAAGGTAGCAATTGATAAAATGGAGCACAAACGGTATTGCAATGCTTGAAAATGAGGCCTAGGGTCCGTACTTTCTCTAGTGCAATATCTCAACAATGCTAATATAATTGGATCATATAACCATCCCACAAAGTGCGATGAAGAATCACTCCGAAGTTCCTATCTAGCGGAGAACATAAGAAGAAATTGTTTGTAGGGTACGAAACCACCTCGAAGCTATTCTTTCCGATCGATCTATCCAAGAGTTCGTACTAAAATAACACCAAATAATTTCAGATTCATAATAGTCAATCCAACACAAAGAACCTCAAAGAGTGCCCCAAGATTTCTGCCGGAGAAACAAAGACAAGAATGTGCATCAACCCCTATGCATAGATTACCCCAATGTCACCGCGGGAATCCGCGTGTTGAGTGCCAAAACCTATATCAAGTGAGTCAGTGCGATACCCCATTGTCACCACATGTCTTGATAGCAAGACATACATCAAGTGTTCTCAAATCCATAAAAGTATTCAATCTGATAAGAACGAAATCTCAAAGGGAAACTCAATTCATCACAGCAAGATAGAGAGGGGAAAACACCATATGATCCAACTATGTTAACAAAGCCCGCGGTACATCAAGATTGTGACATCACAAGAACATGAGAGAGAGATTAAACACATCGCTACTGGTACAAACCCTCAGCCCCGAGGGTGGACTACTCCCTCCTCATCATGGTGGCCGCCGGGATGACGAAGATGGCCACCGATGATGATCTCCCCCTCCGACCGAGTGCCGAAACGGGGTCTAGATTGGTTTTTCGTGGCTACAGAGGCTTGCGGCGGCGGAACTTCTGATCTAGGGTCTCCGCGAGGGTTTTTGGAATATTTGACGATTTATAGGGCGAAGAGGGGGTGCGGGAGGCCACCGAGGTGGGAACAACCCTCCAGGGCGCGCCTGGGGGCCCAGGCGGGCCATGGTGGGTTGTGCCCCCCTCAGGGCACCCCCTAGGTGCTGCTCTGGCCCATTGGATGTCTTCTGGTCCATAAAAAATCCACACAAAGTATCGCGGTGTTTGGACTCAGTTTGATATTGATTTCCTGTGATGTAAAAAAAGCAAAAAAAGCAACTGGCACTGGGCATTGGGTCAATAGGTTAGTCCCAACTAATGATATAAAGTTGCTATAAAATGATTGTAAAACATCCAAGAATGATAATATAACAGCATGAATACTTCATAATTTATAGATACATTGGAGACGTATCAGCATCCCGAAGCTTAATTCCTACTCGTCCTCGAGTGGGTAAATGATAAAATAAATAATTTATGAAGTGTGAATGCTAGCAAAGTGTACAAGTTTGATCAATGAAAATTTCAATTACTTTTCCTAGCATAATAACAACAACTCTTTCTCATAAAATTTATCATGATAAAGTAGCAATTGAAAATGGAATATTTGTTGTCGAAAGCTACCTATCATATTCGTCACATATTCTTTTCTTTTGTAGTATGGACATTTGGACTTTTATCTGGTTCAAAGCAATAGTCTAGTTTTGACATGAAGATTTCAATCTCAAGCATATGAAGAAGCAACCATGTCTTTCAAAATATCAACACTAAAGAAACTTATCCCTAGCCCATCATGCTCAATCATTGATCCAATGCTCAAGTACGATCATAGTGCCCCTTAGTTGGTGCTTTATAAGAGAAGATGGAGACTCAAATAAAAAAATAAAAATTGCATAAAGTAAATAGATAGGCCCTTCGCAGAGGGAAGTAGGGATTTGTAGAGGTGCCAGAGCTCAAAGTGAAAGAGAGAGATAAAAACATTTTGGGTGGCATGCTTTTCCTGTCAACGAAAACGATCGAGTAGTTCCCAACACTTTCCATGCTAGATATATCATAGGAGGTTCCCAAACAGAAAATAAAGTTGATTCCTCTTTCCACCATTCTTTCACATTCCACGGCTAACCGACTCCACGGGTGCCGTCCATACCAACACTTTCCAAGGAATTTATTATTTGACAACATAAGGTAAATTCATTTTTCATTTCGGGACTGGGCATCCCTAATACCTTTGCCGTACTCTCGTGCAATGACAAGTGAATAAACACTCATCTTGAGAATAACACATCTAGCATGGAAAAATATCAGCCACCCCCTGCCGTTTCATGAGCGGTATGAGCACACAAAAGGGAAATTTATTTTGAAAATTAGAGATGTCACATACAAATTTGCATAGAACGGCAAAAGAATACCGCATATAGGTAGGTATAGTGGACTCATGTGGCAAAACTGGTTTTAAGGATTTTGGATGCACAAGTAGTAATCCTACTTAGTACAAGTGAAGGCTAGCAAAAAGATTGAGAAGCAACCAACCAAGAAACAAAAAATCACATAAGCGAGCATTAAGCATAACTAACACCAAATAGTGCACCACAATTAGGATGTAATTTCATTGCATAACTATTGACTTTCGTGCTTGCATAGGGAATCACAAACCTTAACATCAATATTCTTACTAAAGAATAATTACTCACCAACATGCATATCACTATCATCATATCTCAAAACTATTACAAAGAATCAAATTTATTTTGTCCAATGATCTTCATGAAAGTTTTTATATGTTGCTGTTAACAAGCTCAAACAAATTTAAGTGAAGAACATGAGCAGAAAAAATTTCTTCTCTCAAAAACATATAAGTGAAGCATTAGATAATTTCTGCAAAAATATTAAAGCACATCGTGCTCAAAAAGATATAAGTGAAGCTCTAGAGCAAAAGAAATACTACTCCAAAAAAGATGTAAGTGAAGATCAAGTGAGTAGTTAAGTAAATAGGTGGCTATGTGAGGACTCTCTCTTATTTAAAAACTTTCAGATCTAAGTATTTTATTAAAATAACAAGTAAAACAAAATAAAATGACATTCCAAGAATAGCACACATCATGTGAAGAAGCAATAACTTAGGATCAACCGATACTAACCGATAATTGTTGATGAAGAAAGTTGGGATGCTACCGGGGCATCCCCAAGCTTAGATGCTTCAGACTTCTTGAAATATTATCTTGGGATGCCTTGGACATCCCCAAGCTTGAGTTTTTGTGTCTCCTTAATTCCTTTTATATCACGGTTTCCCTAAATCTTAAAAACCTTCATCCACGCAAAACTCAACTAGAACTCGTGAGATACGTTAGTATAAATCAATGCCAAACCTTATCATTCTCCACTGTAGCAAATCACTAAAATTATTATTTAACATTGCATACTAAATGCCTCTGCATATTTAATACTCCTATCCGCAAATAGAATCATTAAACAAGCAAACATATGCAAACAATGCAACCATAACAGCAATCTGCCAAAACAGTACAGGCTGTAAGGAATGCAAGAACAATCATACTTCTGTAACTCCAAAAATTCTAAAAATTTACCACACTGTATAAAATTTTCAGAGCTTATTGTGTAAAAAGTTTCAACATTTTATCACATTCGGACTTTTCTGGGGAATTTTTGCAACAGCGATAAACTTTCTGTTTTGAAATAGCAACATGTAGACTTGCAAAATAAGCATGGCAAAGGCTATACTTGACATTTTTATTGAAAAGAAAGATGCAAAAGATTATTATAAATAACAACAAGCAAATACTAACAAAATAAAATGATGCTCCAAGTAAAACTCGTATCATGTGACAAATGAAAACATGGCTCCAAGTGAGGTTACCGATAATGTTGAAGACGAAAGAGGGGATGCCTTCCAGGGCATCCCCAAGCTTAGTTTCTTGGATCTTCCTTTGATATTAACTTGGGGTGCCTTGGGAATCCCCAAGCTTAGGGTCTTCTCACTCCTTATTTTCCTCATATCGACATCTCACCCAAAACTTGAAAACTTCAATCACACAAAACTTAACGGAATTTGTGAGATAGGTTAGTATGATAAAGAGCAAACCATTTCACTTTGGTACTGTCAAAGACAAGATTCATAATTGTTTCCACACAATGCCTACTGTAGCCTATCATTTCCACAATTTATATTGAGCAATATAAGCCATAGAAACTAGAAAACAAGCAAACTATGCATTGAAAACAGAATCTGTCAAAAACAGAACAGTCTGTAGTAATTTGTACTCCAACCATACTTCTGCTACTCCAAAAATTCTGAAAATTTAAGAAAACGTAGAAAATTTGTATGTCTATCACCTGTAAAAATTTCAGATCGGAAGCACATTCCAGTGAATTTTCAAAATTCCTGGACTGAGTGCAAATGTTTCTGTTTTTGCACAGATTTGAGTCAACTATCATATTCACTATCCCAAAAGCTTTCCTTGGCACTTTATTAAACAAAAGTAATAAAACATGATTACTATAGTAGCCTAATCATGTGAAAACACAAAAACAGTAAGTAAAAGTGTTGGGTTGTCTCCCAACAAACGCTTTTCTTTAATGCCTTTTAAGCTAGGTATGATGAGTTCAATGATGCTCGCGAAAAAGATAAGGATTGAAACATAACAAGAGCATCATGAATCATATGACTAGTTGTCGGTGGAAACGACACCTATGGAATCACTGGGATCCCTTCTACGGTTGGCGGGCACGGGGTTGTGCATAGAGCAGGTTTAGGAGCCAGCACACAGGTCGTTTACCCAGGTTCGGGCCGCGAAGATGCGTAAAACCCTAGTCCTGCTTTGGTGTGTATTGGAGTGTTCTTGAGCTCTCAGACTAGCTATGATGTGTGCGTAGTCCAAGAGATCCGAATCCTTCTCCTGGACGCCTCGGGTCTCCTTTTATAGTCAAAAGGGGTCGCCACAGTGGCACACAGGAGGTGGAAATGTATACAGTGTACAAGCTTATTGCCTGTCATTACAGGACAAGACGCATTAAATGCGCTCCTTAGGTGTCCCATTGCTTTATTGGGGACGGTAACCCGTCCCGTCCGTCGCCGCTCCGCCTCGTTCCGACACGCGTCCAGGCCAACGAGGCATGCAGCGCCACGTGGGCTGGTAGGCTGCTGAAATGGCGTGGTGGTAGGGTCTTCACGAAGATCTCCATGCCACCACGCAGGTGTTTGTTGAGTTGGCCTGGAAGCCGCACGTCGCCACGCAGGTGCCTGCCCAGCTGGTTGGGCTGGCAGCTGTATGCACTACAAAAAAAACACTTCCGTGATGATACGTGTTTGTCACAGTAGGTCGCGTTTTCTGTCATGCATGTACATCCATGACAAATTTATGACAGAATCAAGATAGTCATACCTGTGCTGTCGTAGAAGTGTTCCATGACATTGCCAAAATTATCATCACGGAAGTGTCCACTTCCATGACAATAAATGGCGCGTCACAGAAGTGCTTTCATCAAGGGTGACCGACATGTGGCATCCACCGTAACGGAACGCCGTTAAGCTATTGGGTCGGATTTTGGATCCGATAACCCGTTAACAGCCACGACCAATGCCGATTTTCCACGTGTAAAATTCTCATTGGCTGACGGATCCACGCGTCAGCTATGCGTTGGCACAGGTGTCTCTCATCCAACGGTCGAGATGGGCCTATGATATGTTGACACGTGGACCGGCCCAAAAGTGGCCCACAAAGTTTAAATGGGCCGGTCCAACCGAAGGCCCATAAGATTTAGCGGACCATAATGGGCCAGCCCAGCTAAAGGCCCACAAATTTTAGCGGACCATAATGGGCCGGCCCAGCTAAAGGCCCACATGATTTTGCAGACCATAATGGGCCGGCCCAGCTAAAGGCCCACAAGATTTTGCGGACCACAATGGGCCGGCCCAGCTAAAGGCCCACAAGATTCTGCAGACCATAATGGGCCGGCCCAGCTAAAGGCCCAACATTCTCTGTCAAATCGGCCCGTCAACGGCCTGTCGTAAACTTGTCATCAACGCGGCCCATGGTCACTTCTGGCCCGTTAACAGTCCGCTAAGTAATTGGGCCGAATTACGGCCCGGTGTATTTCCGGCTGTTAAAGGTCCGGCTTCATTTGGGCCCATTTACAGGCCATCAAAACTTTCGGCCCATAAACGACCGTGAAGGATTTGGGTCATATTCGACCATGTCTGACATTCGGCCTGTTAGAGGCCCACTATAGCTTTGGGCCACTTTCGGCCTGTTGTCATTTTAGGCCTATTAACGCCGGACGTAAACCATGGGCCATATGTGGCCCAACGTCATATCGGGCCCATTAACGGCCCATATAAAAATGACGATTATCTAGCCCGACCGAAGTTCCGGCCTGTTAAAGGCCCGTGTATTAGGTCGGCGCATTTACGACCCGTCCGAATTTCGGCCTGTCAAAGATCCGCATCGTAAATGGGCCACCATTTCGGCCTACTAAGTCCAGTGGGTTATTTGGCACAATCAGGGCCCAATCTCACTTTCGGTCTATTAAAGGCCCATGTTTTTTATGGGCTCGAGATATTTACACCTGTAAACGGCCTATTTTTACTGAGGGCCCAAATTATGTTTAGGCCTGTTAAAGGCCCACTATGGGCACAGGCCTACCAGAAAAATATGAAAGCTTATGCTGATTTAGGCCCAGATATTTTTAGTGGGCTACATGCCAATTTCAGCCCGTAATCGTTTTTAGCCCAATTGGAATGGGCCCGACGAATGTTGGCATGTTGGGCTCCTACGGAGCTTTCGGCCGAATACATTACTAAGATAAACCTACACTATACAAAATAGCGTCGCAATTACTGCAGCCTGAGGCAGCATCATAAATGTTGTATCACAACAAAATAAATTCCAACCATACAACAAAAGACCTGTTGGCATAAAGTTTACAGTCCTTCCAGATAAAAGCACCATCAGATGTATAGAAGCATAGATCATTTGACCTGAGTGCTAATGTTTCAGGCTGTAGAATCTGATGGAGTAGCACGATCTCCACCTTTTTTCCGCCATTGCTCTTGAACAACGAAGCGAATGTCTGATAGTCTGGTTTCAAAACAATTCATATCTTGACAACATTTCTCAACCACTATTCTTGTTTCCGAAACAACGTCCATTAGGGATTGGACTTGTGTCTGGAGCACAGATATATCACTCTGTCTAGTAGGAAGATTTTGTTCAGTAGGCGATTTGGACGAGGTTACCTTGACAACCAACCCAGAATTACGCAGGAAGGTGCTTTTTTGCACTGTTAGTGGAGAGATACTGACGCACTGCAGCAAGAGGTGACATTGTGCCTGTAGTAGCCTCGTCACCTTCAGGTGGTTGTGGCTGTTCAATCATTTGTTCCATAGCTTCCTGAAAGTTTGAACTTGTAGATTAGTGTACCAAATAAGTTACTAATGAGACAAAAACAAACAAAGTAGGTTAAACGTTTATACATAACTTATTTTGCTGAACTACTGTAATACATTAGCATGTATTGTAGTGCCAACTACATAATAAAATCACTTTCGGAACATATGTCCATGTAGCATTCCTACTGTATTGTCTATCTCCTCACATTTGTTGACATCTAAGGATAAAGAGACATGGTTTAAAGTAGGATGAACATAGTATGACATCATTCATATCATGGGCAAACAGATATAAAACAAACAGGCTATTTTATCATTGTGTGCGCACGTGAACATAACAACTAGATTACAGATCAAGACGAAAAGAATATCCTTCATCTCTTTTAAACCATGTAAGGTGAAATGATACGTTAAGACAACTGTGAATAAAAGTGAACAGAGTAACTGACATTGGCTGCAAACCAAGTAGTTAAATGAACACATCACAGTACCAATCAGCTCAAGGCAGGAGGAGTAAGGACTTACAACAACGGCTTGAACTGGTGTGCTCATGCCCTTCATCTTGCTGGTGTGGCAATCCTTGAAGATTTGCACTGCATTTGGTTCAGGTTCTTTTTGGTCCGCACGGGCTTTCCTCTATATTTGTAACAAGTCAATATAGATACGATAATATGGCACAAAAAGAAGAAGGAAGTAGCAGCTATTTACAAGAGCCTCGCAGTGTGCAATATAGCTATGAGATCCTATTGTCTGTTGTAATTTCACTTTAGAACGGTTGGTTTTGTTCTTCAAACAGTTAGCCTAGAAGAAGATACACTTGTAAGGCACATACATAAATACAAGTTCAATATGTGGTCTGATCAAATACATGTAGCCTACCTGATACTTTGGATCAGACCAGTGTTTAACGAGGGCTGTCCAGTCTTCATCTGTAATATATTCCACTGGAGATGTTTGGGCGATTTCATTGTTAGCCTTGCCTTCAAAGTGAGATTTTCTAAGGTGGTACCGATACTGTCGCAGAGCAGACTGAAAAACATGAGTGCATGCTTGTTTAGTTGCATCATCTTTCGGATCCAACTTGAACCTCATCTGTTGAAAAAAGAAGGTGAGTCTTATTAGGAGGAAGCTAGAAAGTATGGGGCAGAGCAAGACAATATTACTAATTGCGATGAATAACATTACTTACGGATAAATGGTCAAGGAAGGTGTTAAACTGGGTATTGTCTTTCTCATTCCTGTACTGGATCCACGTTGGGAGGATACGTGCACGACACCTAACGGCAACGGCTGCCTCTGATACTAACTTGGCTGACTCTGTAGCATCACGTGGCCTTTTTAAACCTGCCTCAAAATGGATCTCCATTCTTCCTCCTTTAGATTTTATTAATCTGTCAAGCATTATCCCTGATGTCTGTTTCCGCTTGCGCCGTGGTGCTAGTTCAACAACGAATATGGAAAGTGTTAGTGTACATCAAACTGTGAGAGTACATATAAAGGAGCATGCAACTGCAACTTGACTCGGTCAGGTACCGTCTTGGTGTTGATGCTCATGAGGTTCATCTGATCTTGCCAAGTCCTGTTGTGTCAGCAATGCTTCAGAAGTAGTGTTAGGTGTGAAGTCAGCTTGGGAACTGGCCAGTTCCAGAGCAAACGAACGAGTAACTGGTTGAGATGCTGGTATAGTTGAAGCGGATGCTGCAGCTGGTGCAGCAGGTGATACAGTGTTTGTAGATTTAGCCGGTGGACTTGGACCTTCTACTGCACTATAAGTACCAGCAGAATCTCGACGGCAGAACCTTTTCCGTTTCACCCGACGAGTAACAACACTCCCTACTATATTATTTTCCTTGCTCTTTTTTGACTTTGCCATGTCAAGCTGTACCCACAACACAAAAGAATAAAATCACTCTTCAGAACTCATTGATGCATGATACAGACAAGCAATACTTTGATGTAAGACAACCGTATGAGGATGGAATATGTAAGAAAAACAGGACGGCATGACATATTCACAGCTACGATGTGCAAACTAAGCAGAAGGATTTTCAAGAAAATGGAAGTAATGCAAGCTAGACACCATATGAAAGATGGAACCAATATTACTCTGCCAAGTTAAAAGTGTCTTGTCATAAGTGGCAATTCGAAAAATTAGAAGCAGTACAACGTAGAAATCAATGCAAGATGCAACCACTATCAAACTGCCATGTTAAAAGCGTCCAATCATGAGTGACTGATGTGGGATACACAATAGCAGTACTTTGATGTAAGAACATGGTATGATAGATAGATGCAGTGTATTCTAGACACAGAAAGCCATGTCATATGCACATGTATAACGTATAAACTCAGCAGGAACAATTTAATCAAAATAGAAGAAATACAGGCTAGACAACATATGCAACATGAAACCAATTATCACACTGTCAACTTAGAGCAAGCACCTGCGATGGTTGAGTACGGGAGATGAACTCATCATGTAGACTTGGGACTTCAACTTCATTAGCAGTAGCAGTGGCAAATCTAGAGAGTCTCTGTTTGCGTCGGTGCGGAGGACCACCAACATCCCCTAACTTACTCTTTTCCTTCCTATTTTCTGATATTGCCTTATGAAGTCAAAACCACAAGAAGATGAATAAAATTAGCTCTGCATAACTGGTTGATGCATGATATAGACGAACACTACTTTGATGTAAGGCAAGCGCAGGATAGGAGGATGGAATATATACAAAAAAGACAGCGTTTCATATTCACACGTACGATAGGAGGATGGAATATGTATGAAAAAACAGTAAGCGGAAGGCATTTCAACAAAATTCGAAGAAATGAAAGCTAGGCACCATATGAACATGCAACCAATATCACTCTATCAGGTAAAAAGTGTCTCGTCATAAGTGCCATTTCAAGAAATTAGAAGCAGTACAAGCTAGAAGACAATGCAAGATGCAACCTACATCACAGTCCCAAGTTAAATGTGTCTTCTGGGTAAGTGATCGTTGGAGGTATAATTTGTAAGCTACGCAGATGAAATTCCACATAATCAGAAGCAATACAAACTAGACTTCATACGGAAAACGCAACCACGTATAACAGTTCCAACTAAGAGCAAGCACCTGTGATGGTGGAATAGGGGAGATGTGCTCATCATGTACACGTATGTTCTAGAAACAGGAACACGTGTCATATTCACATGCATTATGTGTAAAGTAAGCAGATGCAATTCAAGTAAGAAGCAATACAAGCTAGACATCATACGCAACTTGCAACCACATATAATAGTGTCAAGTTAGAGCAAGCACCTGTGATGGTGGAGTAGGGGAGATGTGCTCATCATCTACACAGCTACGTTGACTGTCTAGCCTTGTGTTGTCTTGCGAATCTTGTTGGGAGGATGGCGGAGTAGAATCTGTAGAGACCCCCTGTTTGAGTTGCTCCGAAGGACCACCATCATCCACTGCCGGACTAATTTCCTTCAGCTGTAATGATTTTGCATTGTGAAGTCAAACCGATAAGAAAAAGGAATAAAATTCGCTCTTCAGAACTCATTCATGCATGATACTGACGAACACTACTCGGATGAAAGGCAAACACATGATGCGAGGATGGAATATGTATGAAAAATAGGATGGTGTGACATATTCACACCTATGATGTGGTAACTAAGCAGAAGGTATTTCAACAAATTAGAAGCACTGCAAGCTAGACACCATATGAAAGATGCAACCAATATCACTCTGCCAAGTTCAAACTGTATGGCGTTTCAACAAATTAGAAGCAGTACATGCTAGAAATCATATGCAAGACACAACCAATATCACAGTGGCGACTTAAAGGTGCCTTATCATAAGTGACTGATGCGGGATATGCAAGAATAGTAGTCTGATGTAGAAACAGGAACACATGTCATATTCACAGGCATTATGTGTAAAGTAAGCAGATGCAATTCAACAAAGTTAGAAGCAATACAAGCTAGACATCATACGCAACATGCAACCACATATGATAGTGCCAAGTTAGAGCAAGCACCTGTGATGGTGGAGTAGGGGAGATGTGCTCATCATCTACACAACTACGTTGACTGTCTAGCCTTGCGTTGTCTTGCGAATCTTGTTGGGAGGATGGCGGAGTACAATCTGTAGTGAACCTCCGTTTCAGTTGCTCGGAAGGACCACCATCATCCAATGCCTTGCCAATTTCCTTCAGCTTTATTGATTTTGCATTGTGAGGTCATACCGACAAGAAAAAGGAATATCATTCGCTCTTCAGAACTCATTCATGCATGATACTGACGAACACTACTCTGATGAAAGGCAAAGTCATGATACGAGGATGGAATATGTACGAAAAAATGGACGGCTTGACATATTCACACCTATGATGTGGTAACTAAGCAGAAGGCACTTCAACAAATTAGAAACACTGCAAGACACCATATGGAAGGTGCAATCAATATCACTCTGCCAAGTTAAAACTGGCTCGTCATAGGTGGCGTTCATCAAACTAGAAGCAATACATGCTAGAAATCATATTCAAGACGCAAACCAATATCACACTGCCAACTTAAAGGTGTCCCATCATAAGTGACTGATGCAGGATACACAAGAAGAGTAGTTTCATGTAAGAACATGGTGTGATAGACAGATATAGTATGTACCAAAAACAGGAAAGCGTGTCATATTCACATGTATCATGTGTAAGCTAAGCAGATGCAATTTACACTAATTAGGAGCAATACGAGCTAGACACCATATGCAACATGCAACCAGATATCACACTACCAAGTTAGAGCAAGCACCTTGGATGGTGGAGTAGGGGAGCGGAGACTTGGACCTTGTAATGCACTATCAGTACAAGGAGAATCGGTACAGATGCTCCGTTTACGTTGCTGCAGAGGACCACCATCATCGCCTTCCTTACTCTTTTCCTTCCTCTTTCTTGATTTTGCCTTGTCAAGTCAAACCCACAAGAAAAAGGAATAAAATTTGCTCTTCAGAACTCATTGATGCATGATACTGACGAACACTACTTTCATGTAAGGCTGCCGCATGATAGGAGGATGGAATATGTATGAAAAATAGGACGACGTGACATATTGACATGTATGATGTATAAAGTGTAAACTAAGCACAAGGTGCTTGAACTTGTTAGAATCGATGCAAGCTAGAAACCATATGAAAGATGAAACCAATATCACTCTGCCAAATTAAAAGGGTGCCCTAACAAATGTATTTGACCAAATTAGAAGCAATACATGGCAACAGGCTAGAAATAAAATGCAATATGCAACGAATAAAGGTGACTCATCGTAAGTGATTGATGCAGGATACAGAAGAGAGGTAGTTTCATGTAAGAACAAGGTTAACACATAGATGTAGTGTGTACCAAAAATAGGAAGGCATGTCATATTCACATGTATGGTGTGTAAACTAAGCAGATGCAATTTACCCTAATTAGAAGCATTACAAGCTAGACACCGTATGCAACATGGAACCACATATCACACTACGAAGTTAGAGCAAGCACCTGTGATGGTGGTGTAGGGGAAGTGCGGTCTTCAGGTACAGAGCTACATTCAATATCTTCATTTAGGCTTGCTGTTTCTTGAGAATCATGTGGAGAGGATGAAATTGTATTCTTTATAAGAGTATTGCGTCTCATATTAACCCACGCGTGTGACTGTCTCATCATAAGCGATAGACGCAGGATACACAAGAACAGTAGTTTGATGTAAGGATATGGTGTGATAGGCAGATGTAGTATGTACCAAAAACAGGAAGGCGTGTCATATTCACATGTATAATGTGTAAGCTAAGGAGATGCAATTTAACAAATTAGGAGCATTGATGAGGGATACACAAGAAAAGTAGTTTGATGTAAGAACATGGTTAATAGAAAGACGTAGTACGTACCAAAAACAGGAAGGCATGTCATATTCATAGGTATAATGTGTTAACTAAGCAGATGCAATTTACCCTAATTAGAAGCATTACAAGGTAGACACCATATGCAACATGCAACCACATATCACATTACCAAGTAAGAGCAAGCACCTGCGATGGTGGTGTGGGGGAATTGCGGTGATCAACTAGAGAGCTACGTTGACTATCTTCATTTAGCCTTGCTGTTTCTTGAGAATCATGTGGGGAGGATGACACTGCACTCTTTAAACGAGTAGGGCGTCTCACAGTAACCCACTCGGGTGACTATCTCATCATAAGTGATTGACGAGGGATACAAAAAGAGCATTAGTTTGATGTACGAACATGGTTAATAGACATATGTAGTATGTATAAAAAACAGGAAGGCATGTCATTATCAAAGGTATAATGTGTAAAGTAAGCAGATGCAATTTAACCAAATTGGAAGCAATACAAGCTAGACACCATATGCAACATGCAACCACATTTGACAGCGCGAAGTTAAAGCAAGCACCTGGGATGGTTGTGTGTGGCAATTGAGATCATCAACTGCAGAGCTACGTTTACTGTCTCCAACTGCTGACACTGCACCCATTAGAGCGCTCAAACGCTTATTGCTTATCTTCGAATTACACTGGAGCGACTTCTGTCTTTTCTTTTCTGCATTCATCAACACTGCGTCAGAGTCTGAAATACCCCATGCATAAAAAAACAATAGTGTGAGTATGGGTGAAGTGTGTGCACAATTAGTACAGTGTAAAGGTAGTAGATAGCAGGTCGGTGAGAAATAAATGACGGGAGACATATGATAGCTCTACAACATGCATGGCACACTAAATTACTACAGGATTCTATGAAAATAACAGTCGACTGAAAGCAAATAGGTCAGTCCATTTTTTCTGCACCGTTCGATGTACAAAGAACGGGCAGATCGCCTTCATCTACCTCCAGCCAGTCAGTGTTGACGATCTTCCTCGAAACGCCAGCGACCACCGGCCCAGTATTCCTCCCCTGCCTGCACCCTCCCCTCGACCTCACCGCACCGCCGTGCTTGGCACCGCCCCCCGACCATCCATTCAAGCCCCGCCGACCTCCAGATCGGGCGCAAGCAGCTCCTGCACCCCACACCCCTATGATAGACACCGATGCGCCGCTTCCCCGGGGAACAGGCGGACTAGGTGCTCCGCGCGCCTAAGCGGGTGCTGCTTCTTTTAATTGTGGTTCGACTGACCCTGAATTGAAATCCAGGCGGGCTACTGACCTCTAGCAAAGGTGAAATAGTAAAAGGGAGGAAACCTTGTGCATTTAGTATCACGAAGAAGATGCAGTAAGAAGCGCTCAACTAGTTTCTTCCGTGGGATGAATACGGTGTGAGCGGAGACGTAAGATTTGCATGAATAAGGGAAGAGGAGTACCTCTTTCTGCTGGCAGTGCTGTGTCCTCCTTCTGTTTTTCCGACGATCTTCTTGTTGTTCGCCGGAAACCAGAAGTTGTGGAGGACGGTGCAGCCTTGGACGAACCCATGGCCAAGTTGTTGAGTGTGGTGCGGTGGCCATCTGTCGGCGGCGAGGAAGCAGATCCGAGGCGGCGAACGACGGCGTAGCGGGAACAGCTCCGGTGCGGTGGACGGTTGCGACAGTGGAGCTGCAGCAGTGAGGCGCAGGACGGCGTGGTCGGAGTGGTTCTGGTACGGCGCACGTCGGCATCGGCATCGTGGAGGCAGCTCTGCCTCGGCTTCAGCTGCTAAGTCCTTGAGGGCGTTGCGGTTGCGGTTGCGTTGGACGACGACGTCGGGGTACCGGCTCCGGCGTGATGGAGGAGGGCAGCGGTGGATTGGCCGCTATGGGGTGGAGGACGGAGGAGGCTGGGGTTTCGCGGCTGGTGGAGAGGGCGTTTTCGCGCCCATGGAGTATGAATGGGGAAACGGAGGGAGGCGGGGAACTAAGGGGGAACAATGTTTCGGTTTGAGAAGCGCTTGTTTGAAATTTGGGGAAAGTTACAAACTTTGCCCCCATCTAAAATTTCGGACATATTGTGGGTTGGGGGTAGGATAGTCATGTCAGGTGTCCCAAATGTGGGCGGGATAGATTTCGGCCGAGCGCATGGGTAGGCGCCCACGGAGTATGAATGCTTCTCGGAGGCGGTTGAGACTGGCGTCTTGGTGAGGTTACAAACCTACCCCGGTTTAGACCTTTGGACATCGGGCCGATAGGCTACACGGGCCAGAGTCAGGACATTAATTTCCTACCACCAAAGCATTAGTCTCGCAGGTTTCGGGTGACCAGAGGCCTATTTGGCGCTTCGTTCAATATTTGGGAGCAGAAGCATTAACGTTTTCGGTTCTCTTGAATTGAACTTTCAGGATCTGTCAAACTTCACAAATCTTTACTCTTGAAAATCCTAAAGCTACGATTATTTTGGAATGGAGGGGGTACATTTGAATATACATTGTACACGAGTATATATTAAAAAATAGGCAACTTACCTCAGTTCATGCATGGTTCCAGATATAATCTCCTTGGTTGCAAAAAAAAGTTAGATATGCGTATGAATATATATATAGCATGTTCAAACTCACAACAAAGATTGATGCCCCCTTTTACATCTGATTTACAAATGCCATTATCTCGGGTTCAAATAGATGAATGCACTTCCTATGAATTCGAATCTTCGAAACCCCCTTTATGTTGAATTCGACATGTATTCTATTTCGTAGCTAGCAATTTGGAATGTATCCATGCAAGTGACAAATGTATAAAGTGCTTCACACTAACAACATGGAGTGCACTAATTAATGTTTATATATGAATTGCAAAAGCATCCATTCCCTGTATTTCAAACCGCTCTCACTCTATGGATCGATAATATGAAATAAACACATGCACATGCTAGAATTCAATAGAGTATGGGTGTCTGATAGACCGATTTTTGTCCATACGCAATTTGCAAAATTCATGATCTCATCCAAAAATAATAATGCCATTTATATTTTAATTTAATGCGTAGAACCGCCTTTTACACGTAGATGCACTATGCCTCGCCCCGTTCTCACAAACGCGTTATATACCTCTCTATCTAACGCATAAGTGCACACACTTTATATGCATCGGCATTTCTCTTTCACACATGCTCACAATCTCTCTCAGGGTGTCGGGGTGTCTCACGCACATGCTCTCTCTGTTTCTCTCTCTCTCTTTCTGACTACTATGTACCACTCTTTTCACTAATCTCAGTTGGAAAACACTATTTCTCTCACATGCATATATACACATGCACGGTCTCTACTAGCCCTCTATACGCACATATATGTGCCTACGTGTCTCCCGCACGCACATTATCTTTAGGCCTCTCTGGCACACATTGCCCCCCCGACACACCTCTCTCTTAGTAGTTGGCAGATATGATTTCATCATATCATTCGGTAGGATATCCCTGGCTGTTAGGCTGGATGGTAATACGAGGCAAAGTTTTACCCTAGTTCAGATCGGACCCTTGCAGTTGAAGAAAGAGCCTACTCCTGGTACTGTATATTAGTGATAGGGGTGTGTACAAAGTACACGTGAATACCAGGCATTGTGCGTGTGTGTATACTATCGACGAACTAGCCCCCAAGCTTGCATAACATACTAAGGGCCTAGGGTTACAAATCATATATAGTCGGCTTATCACCAGTGGGGATAGAGTCCTCCGCGACTCTGGTAGCTTCGTGTTGTACGCCGAGTCCTCCACATGGGTCTTCGTATAACACGTCTCGGTCCAACCTATATGTGGCGCAGGATGGAACCGACCCATGAGTCTTCATGTTGACCCACCACAACTAGAAATGATGTGCCCACCACACCACACACGCAATCGGCCACTAAGAAAATAAGCATATACAATAGTACAACGGTATCTAGCTCACGATACGTCTCCATATTTTGTTGATGACACTGACGGACTTTGCATTTGATGCGTGCTCCGTATTTTGTTGACGACACTTACGGTCATTGTATTTGAAGCGAAAGCACGATATGGTCACTGGACTTCAGAATAAGCTCATCACGGTCACCACATACATTTTGTTGACGACAGTTACGGTCATTGTAATTTGTTGATAACACGATCAATTGACCAGTCAAACGGTCCACATTCAGCAGCCCACATTACCATAGGGCCCACCTGTCAGCGCGTATATGAAGGACAGAAATGGTAATAAATTAGTGGTCGGTGGGTATTCGAAGTCGTGAGACCTCTGGTTGGCA
>NC_057799.1:25744968-25761572 GCF_018294505.1 Triticum aestivum
GTTTCGGGGAGGGCGGGCGGCGGGGGCTGGCGGTTCGGCCGGTGGTGGCTGGCGGCTCAGGGGGGGTTGGAGTTTGATGATAAACCGGAGGCCCTTGATTTCGTATCCAACGGGTGGAAAATCTAATGACCAGAGATGAAAAAGTCAGTCGACTGACGTGTAGCCTCACCCCGCACGTACACATGCACGCACGCAAGACACGCACGCATGTAGGCGTGCAACACTGACAGGTACACATGCACTCACGAACACACGCACGTACGCACCCATGCATGCAACACTGAAACGTACCCTTGCACGCACGCAACACTCGCACGCCTGCATGCACACAGCACACGACGCAAGACACACGCTCAACCTATACGTGCATGCACCCTTTGTTAAGGACATGGATTGTTACGGGTATTAATCAATCTTATCTGTGATAAGCAGAACATTGATGTTTGCAGCGGTCTTTATGAATCACAACGTATCGAACGGGCTATCAACATAGTAGGCTTATCTACATGAAAAAGATGACGTCACACTCAATGAACAATCAACGGTTTATGAAATGCCCGCTTCTGACTGCCCTGGCCCACCAAAGGTTCCTCTGCTGTGCGTTGCCTGCGTTGGGTCACTGACATGCAGGCCATGCACCCAAAGAGCCCACACGTCAGTGGAAGAACAGCACGGTGTCCTAGGTCAGAGTCGAGGGCGCCACTCGCGGCACGCCCGGCTGAACACGCCTCCGTGCCGCATTCAAACGCCTCCATGAAACCCGCCCGTGTGGAAGCCGAGAAACCCACTCTGGACACACGTCCATTCATGACTGGGCCGGCGTTAAACGCAACACCGGCTGAGCTCCTCCCGTCCGCCGTCTATTTAATCTCCTATTTAAACGAGGCCAAATGCCGGCCAAGAATCGTATACCTCCGCCGCTCCCCTATCTCCTCCACCATTTTGTCCACTCTTACAATGGCTTACGAAGAGTAGTTATTCCGCATCCAAGCCGGCTGGGTAGCCAGTCGGATACAAGCTATGCAGCTCACTGATCCACCTCCCTCCCCTCGCCCGATGGAGCCAGTTGCCGCCCCAAGCCGGCGCGCGGTTCAGCAACTCGCCGCTCCAGGCCAGCTCGAAGAGGAGCGGCGCACGGGCGTCGTTGCTGCCGTGCACGCCGCCGCCTCGTACCGTGTCTCCCGTTTCTGTGGCCGAGACTCCCATGCCGGCGGCCGCGCCTTGCAAGCAGCGACAGAAGCCGGGTGCGTGGAGAGCGACGAGTCAGTGGCCAGCGCCTCCGCGTCCGCCGCCATCATCAAGGAGAAGTAGAACACGGGAGGCCGCCGCCGCTTGGGTCCCATGAAGGCCACCACAGAGGCGACGCCGGCGTACACAGCAGGTGTCTTGCCAGATCCTTTTGTTGCGAGGACCTTCGTCGACCCCGCATGGGCTCCACGGAAGAGGGGAATGTTAGGTTGAACTCGAGCCGGTGCCGGCCATGGCGATGTAGTGGCCGGTGATGAACTCGAACCGGTGCCGGCCACCATCATCTTCGGCACCAGCCAATGATATCAGTTGGGGAGTGGGGAAGCGAGCCGTCCTTTGCGCTGAAGCATATACCTCCGGGGCTCCCGGCAGTCCGGTGATCGTGCTGCCGGACATGAGGAACACAAATCGAACAGCGGGCGACCATTTAGGCCAGGTATTATATACCTGTGCTGTCCAGAACTAGCACCGCGTAGTTCATTTGAATGTAATGAAATCCGTCATGTTTGTATGAAAATCCGGTATTTTATATGATTTCCATCGTTGTTTATATGAAATATCAGTTTGTCTACGTGTTTGCGTGAATTTCGTCCGGTTGGTTGAGTTACTGTCATAATTGTTGGAAATATGCCCTAGAGGCAATAATAAATGGTTATTATTATATTTCTTTGTTCATGATAATTGTCTATTGTTCATGCTATAATTGTGTTATCCGGAAATCGTAATACATGTGTGAATACATAGACCACAACGTGTCCCTAGTAAGCCTCTAGTTGACTAGCTCGTTGATCAACAGATAGTCATGGTTTCCTGACTATGGACATTGGATGTCATTGATACCGGGATCACATCATTAGGAGAATGATGTGATGGACAAGACCCAATCCTAAGCATAGCTCAAAGATCGTGTAGTTCGTTTGCTAGAGCTTTTCCAATGTCATGTATCTTCTCCTTAGACCATGAGATCGTGCAACTCCCGGATACCGTAGGAGTACTTTGGGTGTGCCAAACGTCACAACGTAACTGGGTGACTATAAAGGTACACTACGGGTATCTCCGAAAGTGTCTGTTGGATTGGCACGGATCGAGACTAGGATTTGTCACTCCGTATGACGGAGAGGTATCTCTGGGCCCACTCGGTAATGCATCATCATAATGAGCTCAATGTGACTAAGGAGTTAGTCACGGGATCATGCATTACGGTACAAGTAAAGATACTTGCCGGTAACGAGATTGAACAAGGTATTGGGATACCGACGATCGAATCTCGGGCAAGTAACATACCGATTGACAAAGGGAATTGTATACGGGATTGATTGAATCCTCGACATTGTGGTTCATCCGATGAGATCATCGTGGAACATGTGGGAGCCAACATGGGTATCCAGATCCCGCTGTTGGTTATTGACCGGAGAGGCGTCTCGGTCATGTCTGCATGTCTCCCGAACCCGTAGGGTCTACACACTTAAGGTTCGGTGATGCTAGGGTTGTAGAGATATGAGTATGCGGAAACCCGAAAGTTGTTCGGAGTCCCGGATGAGATCCCGGACGTCACGAGGAATTCCGGAATGGTCCGGAGGTGAAGAATTATATATAGGAAGTCAAGTTTTGGCCACCGGGAAAGTTTCGGGGGTCACCGGTATTGTACCGGGACCATCGGAAGGGTCCCGGGGGTCCACCGGGTGGGGCCACCTATCCCGGAGGGCCCCATGGGCTGAAGTGGGAAGGGAACCAGCCCTTAGTGGGCTGGGGCGCCCCCCATGGGCCTTCCCCCTGCGCCTAGGGTTGGAAACCCTAGGGTGGGGGGGGGGCGCCCCACTTGCCTTGGGGGGCAAGTCTCCTCCTGGCCGCCGCCCCCCATGCAGATGGGTTCCTGGCCGGTGCCCTCCCTCCTAGGGGGCCTATATAAAGGGGGGGGGAGGGAGGGAAGCAGCACTACAGCATTTGGCGCCTCCCTCCTCCCCTGCAACACCTCTCCTTCTCACAGAAGCTCGGCGAAGCCCTGCCGAGACCCCGCTACATCCACCACCACGCCGTCGTGCTGCTGGATCTCCATCAACCTCTGCTTTCCCCTTGCTGGATCAAGAAGGAGGAGAACGTCGCTGCTCCGTACGTGTGTTGAACGCGGAGGTGCCGTCCGTTCGGCACTCGGTCATCGGTGATTTGGATCACGGCGAGTACGACTCCATCAACCTCGTTCATTGGAACGCTTCCGCTCGCGATCTACAAGGGTATGTAGATGCACTCCTTTCCCCTCGTTGCTAGTATACTCCATAGATGGATCTTGGTGAGCGTAGGAAAATTTTAAAATTCTGCTACGATCCCCTACAGTGGCATCATGAGCCAGGCCTATGCGTAGTTACTATGCACGAGTAGAACACAAAGCAGTTGTGGGCGTAGATGTTGCCAATTCTTCTTGCCGCTACTAGTCTTATCTTGTTTCGGCGGTATTGTGGGATGAAGCGGCCCGGACCGACCTTACACGTACGCTTACGTGAGACAGGTTCCACCGACTGACATGCACTAGTTGCATAAGGTGGCTAGCGGGTGTCTTTCTCTCCCACTTTAGTCGGAACGGATTCGATGAAAAGGGTCCTTATGAAGGGTAAATAGAAATTGGCATATCACGTTGTGGTCATACGTAGGTAAGAAACGTTCTTGCTAGAAACCTACAAGCCACGTAAAAACTTGCAACAACAATTAGAGGACGTCTAACTTGTTTTTGCAGCATGTGCTATGTGATGTGATATGGCCAGAAGATGTGATGAATGATATATATGTGATGTATGAGATTGATCATATTCTTGTAATAGGAATCACGACTTGCATGTCGATGAGTATGACAACCGGCAGGAGCCATAGGAGTTGTCTTTATTTTTTTGTATGACCTGCGTGTCATTGAATAACGCCATGTAAATTACTTTACTTTGTTGCTAAACGCGTTAGCCATAGAAGTAGAAGTAATCGTTGGCATGACAACTTCATGAAGACACAATGATGGAGATCATGATGATGGAGATCATGGTGTCATGCCGGTGAGGAAGATGATCATGGTGCCCCGAAGATGGAGATCAAAGGAGCAAAATGATATTGGCCATATCATGTCACTATTTGATTGCATGTGATGTTTATCATGTTTTGCATCTTATTTTCTTAGAACGACGGTAGTAAGTAAGATGATCCCTTATAATAATTTCAAGAAAGTGTTCTCCCTAACTGTGCACCGTTGCGAAGGATCGTTGTTTCGAAGCACCACGTGATGATCGGGTGTGATAGATTCTAACGTTCGCATACAACGGGTGTTGACGAGCCTAGCATGTACAGACATGGCCTCGGAACACACGCAATACACTTAGGTTGACTTGACGAGCCTAGCATGTACAGACATGGCCTCGGAACACACGCAATACACTTAGGTTGACTTGACGAGCCTAGCATGTACAGACATGGCCTCGGAACACGGAGGACCGAAAGGTCGAGCATGAGTCGTATAGAAGATACGATCAACATGGAGATGTTCACCGATCTTGACTAATACGTCTCACGTGATGATCGGACACGGCCTAGTTAACTCGGATCATGTTTCACTTAGATGACTAGAGGGATGTCTATCTGAGTGGGAGTTCATTGAATAATTTGATTATGTGAACTTAATTATCATGAACTTAGTCTAAAATCTTTACAATATGTCTTGTAGATCAAATGGCCCACGTTGTCCTCAACTTCAACGCGTTCCTAGAGAAAACCAAGCTGAAAGATGATGGCAGCAACTATACGGACTGGGTCCGGAACCTGAGGATCATCCTCATAGCAGCCAAGAAAGATTATGTCCTAGAAGCACCGCTAGGTGAAGCACCAATCCCAGAGAACCAAGACGTTATGAACGCTTGGCAATCACGTGCTGATGATTACTCCCTCGTTCTGTGCGGCATGCTTTACAGCATAGAACCGGGGCTCCAAAAGTGTTTTGAGAAGCATGGAGCATATGAGATGTTCGAAGAGCTGAAAATGGTTTTCCAAGCTCATGCCCGGGTCGAGAGATATGAAGTCTCCGACAAGTTCTTCAGCTGTAAAATGGAGGAGAATAGTTCTGTTAGTGAGCACATACTCAGAATGTCTGGGTTGCACAACCGCTTGTCTCAGCTGGGAGTTAATCTCCCGGATGACGCGGTCATTGACAGAATCCTTCAGTCGCTTCCACCAAGCTACAAGAGCTTTGTGATGAACTTCAATATGCAGGGGATGGAAAAGACCATTCCTGAGGTATATTCGATGCTGAAATCAGCGGAGGTGGAGATCAGAAAAGAACATCAAGTGTTGATGGTGAATAAAACCACTAAGTTCAAGAAGGGCAAGGGTAAGAAGAACTTCAAGAAGGACGGCAAGGGAGTTGCCGCGCTCGGTAAGCCAGTTACCGGGAAGAAGTCAAGGAATGGACCCAAGCCTGAGACTGAGTGCTTTTATTGCAAGGGAAGTGGTCACTGGAAGCGGAACTGCCCCAAATACTTAGCAGACAAGAAGGCCGGCAACACCAAAGGTATATGTGATATACATGTAATTGATGTGTACCTTACCAGTACTTGTAGTAGCTCCTGGGTATTTGATACCGGTGCGGTTGCTCATATTTGTAACTCAAAACAGGAACTGCGGAATAAGCGAAGACTGGCGAAGGACGAGGTGACGATGCGCGTCGGGAATGGTTCCAAGGTCGATGTGATCGCCGTCGGCACGCTACCTCTGCATCTACCTACGGGATTAGTTTTAAACCTCAATAATTGTTATTTAGTGCCAGCTTTGAGCATGAACATTGTATCTGGATCTCGTTTAATTCGAGATGGCTACTCATTTAAATCCGAGAATAATGGTTGTTCTATTTATATGAGAGATATGTTTTATGGTCATGCCCCGCTGGTCAATGGTTTATTCTTGATGAATCTCGAACGTGATGTTACACATATTCATAGTGTGAATACCAAAAGATGTAAAGTTGATAACGATAGTCCCACATACTTGTGGCACTGCCGCCTTGGTCACATTGGTGTCAAGCGCATGAAGAAGCTCCATGCAGATGGACTTTTGGAGTCTCTTGATTACGAATCATTTGACACGTGCGAACCATGCCTCATGGGTAAGATGACCAAGACTCCGTTCTCTGGAACAATGGAGCGAGCAACCAACTTATTGGAAATCATACATACCGATGTGTGCGGTCCAATGAGTGTTGAGGCTCGCGGAGGATATCGTTATGTTCTCACTCTCACTGATGACTTAAGTAGATATGGGTATGTCTACCTAATGAAACACAAGTCTGAAACCTTTGAAAAGTTCAAGGAATTTCAGAGTGAGGTTGAGAATCAACGTGACAGGAAAATAAAATTCTTACGATCAGATCGTGGTGGATAATATTTAAGTCACGAATTTGGTGCGCACTTAAGGAAATGTGGAATCGTTTCACAACTCACGCCGCCTGGAACACCTCAGCGAAACGGTGTGTCCGAACGTCGTAATCGCACTCTATTGGATATGGTGCGATCTATGATGTCTCTTACCGATTTACCGCTCTCATTTTGGGGCTATGCTTTAGAGACTGCCGCATTCACTTTAAATAGGGCTCCGTAGAAATCCGTTGAGACGACACCGTATGAATTATGGTTTGGGAAGAAACCTAAGCTGTCGTTTCTAAAAGTTTGGGGATGCGATGCTTATGTCAAGAAACTTCAACCTCAAAAGCTCGAACCCAAGTCAGAGAAATGCGTCTTCATAGGATACCCTAAGGAAACTATTGGGGTATACCTTCTACCTCAGATCCGAAGGCAAGATCTTCGTTGCCAAGAACGGGTCCTTTCTGGAGAAAGAGTTTCTCTCGAAAGAATTGAGTGGGAGGAAAGTGGAACTTGATGAGGTGATAGTCACCCCTTCCGAACCGGAAAGTAGCGCAGCGCGGGAAGATGTTCCTGTGGTGCCTAAACCGACTGGGGAGGAAGTTAATGATGATGATCATGAAGCTTCAGATCAAGTTACTGCTGAACTTCGTAGGTCCACAAGGACACGTTCCGCACCAGAGTGGTACGGCAACCCTGTCCTGGAAATCATGTTGTTAGACAACGGTGAACCTTCGAACTATGAAGAAGCGATGGCGGGCCCGGATTCCGACAAATGGCTAGAAGCCATGAAATCCGAGATAGGATCCATGTATGAAAACGAAGTATGGACTTTGACTGACTTGCCCGATGATCGGCGAGCCATAGAAAATAAATGGATCTTTAAGAAGAAGACAGACGCGGATGGTAACGTGACCATCTATAAGGCTCGACTTGGCGCTAAGGGTTATCGACAAGTTCAAGGGGTTGACTACGATGAGACTTTCTCACCCGTAGCGAAGCTGAAGTCCGTCCGAATCATGTTAGCAATTGCCGCATTCTACGATTATGAGATATGGCAAATGGACGTCAAAACGGCATTCCTTAACGGCTTTCTTAAGGAAGAATTGTATATGATGCAGCCGGAAGGTTTTGTCGATCCTAAGAATGCTAACAAGGTATGCAAGCTCCAGCGCTCCATCTATGGGCTGGTGCAAGCATCTCGGAGTTGGAACATTCGTTTTGATGAGATGATCAAAGCGTTTGGGTTTACACAGACTTATGGAGAAGCCTGTGTTTACAAGAAAGTGAGTGGGAGCTCTGTAGCATTTCTCTTATTATATGTGGATGACATACTATTGATGGGAAATGATATAGAATTCTTGGAAAGTATAAAGGCCTATTTGAATAAGTGTTTTTCAATGAAGAACCTTGGAGAAGCTGCTTATATATTAGGCATCAAGATTTATAGAGATAGATCAAGACGCCTCATTGGTCTTTCACAGAGTACATACCTTGACAAGATATTGAAGAAGTTCAATATGGATCAGTCCAAGAAGGGGTTCTTGCCTGTATTGCAAGGTGTGCAATTGAGCACGGCTCAATGCCCGACCACGGCAGAAGATAGAGAAAAGATGAGTGTCATCCCCTATGCCTCGGTCATAGGGTCTATTATGTATGCCATGCTGTGTACCACACCTGATGTAAACCTTGCCGTAAGTTTGGTTGGTAGGTACCAAAGTAATCCCGGCATGGAACACTGGACAGCGGTCAAGAACATCCTGAAGTACCTGAAAAGGACTAAGGATATGTTTCTCGTTTATGGAGGTGACGAAGAGCTCGTCGTAAAGGGTTACGTCGATGCTAGCTTCGACATAGATCTGGATGACTCGAAGTCACAAACCGGATACGTGTATATTTTGAATGGAGGGGCAGTAAGCTGGTGCAGTTGCAAGCAAAGCGTCGTGGCGGGATCTACATGTGAAGCGGAATACATGGCGGCCTCAGAGGCAGCATAGGAAGCAGTCTGGATAAAGGAGTTCATTACCGACCTAGGGGTGATTCCCAATGCGTCGGGCCCGATGACTCTCTTCTGTGACAACACTGGAGCTATTGCTCTTGCCAAGGAGCCCAGGTTTCACAGGAAGACCAGGCATATCAAGCGTCGCTTCAACTCCATTCGTGAAAGTGTTCAAAATGGAGACATAGATATTTGTAAAGTACATACGGACCTGAATGTAGCAGATCCGTTGACTAAACCTCTCCCTAGAGCAAAACATGATCAACACCAGGACGCAATGGGTGTTCGATTCATCACAATGTAACTAGATTATTGACTCTAGTGCAAGTGGGAGACTGTTGGAAATATGCCCTAGAGGCAATAATAAATGGTTATTATTATATTTCTTTGTTCATGATAATTGTCTATTGTTCATGCTATAATTGTGTTATCCGGAAATCGTAATACATGTGTGAATACATAGACCACAACGTGTCCCTAGTAAGCCTCTAGTTGACTAGCTCGTTGATCAACAGATAGTCATGGTTTCCTGACTATGGACATTGGATGTCATTGATAACGGGATCACATCATTAGGAGAATGATGTGATGGACAAGACCCAATCCTAAGCATAGCTCAAAGATCGCGTAGTTCGTTTGCTAGAGCTTTTCCAATGTCATGTATCTTCTCCTTAGACCATGAGATCGTGCAACTCCCGGATACCGTAGGGGTACTTTGGGTGTGCCAAACGTCACAACGTAACTGGGTGACTATAAAGGTACACTACGGGTATCTCCGAAAGTGTCTGTTGGGTTGGCACGGATCGAGACTGGGATTTGTCACCCCGTATGACGGAGAGGTATCTCTGGGCCCACTCGGTAATGCATCATCATAATGAGCTCAATGTGACTAAGGAGTTAGTCACGGGATCATGCATTACGGTACGAGTAAAGAGACTTGCCGGTAACGAGATTGAACAAGGTATTGGGATACCGACGATCGAATCTCGGGCAAGTAACATACCGATTGACAAAGGGAATTGTATACGGGATTGATTGAATCCTCGACATTGTGGTTCATCTGATGAGATCATCGTGGAGCATGTGGGAGCCAACATGGGTATCCAGATCCCACTGTTGGTTATTGACCGGAGAGGCGTCTCGGTCATGTCTGCATGTCTCCCGAACCCGTAGGGTCTACACACTTAAGGTTCGGTGATGCTAGGGTTGTGGAGATATGAGTATGCGGAAACCCGAAAGTTGTTCGGAGTCCCGGATGAGATCTCGGACGTCACGAGGAGTTCCAGAATGGTCCGGAGGAGAAGAATTATATATACGAAGTCAAGTTTTGGCCACCGGGAAAGTTTCGGGGGTCACCGGTATTGTACCGGGACCACCGGAAGGGTCCCGGGGGTCCACCGGGTGGGGCCACCTATCCCGGAGGGCCCCATGGGCTGAAGTGGGAAGGGAACCAGCCCTTAGTGGGCTGGGGCGCCCCCATGGGCCTTCCCCCTGCGCCTAGGGTTGGAAACCCTAGGGTGGGGGGGCGCCCACTTGCCTTGGGGGGCAAGTCTCCCCCCTGGCCGCCGCCCCCCATGCAGATGGGTTCCTGGCCGGCGCCCCCCTCCCAGGGGGCCTATATAAAGGGGGGGAGGGAGGGCAGCAGAACTACAGCCTTTGGCGCCTCCCTCCTCCCATGCAACACCTCTCCTTCTCACAGAAGCTCGGCGAAGCCCTGCCGAGACCCCGCTACATCCACCACCACGCCGTCGTTCTGCTGGATCTCCATCAACCTCTCCTTTCCCCTTGCTGGATCAAGAAAGAGGAGAACGTCGCTGCTCCGTACGTGTGTTGAACGCGGAGGTGCCGTCCGTTCGGCACTCGGTCATCGGTGATTTGGATCACGGCGAGTACGACTCCATCAACCTCGTTCATTGGAACGCTTCCGCTCGCGATCTACAAGGGTATGTAGATGCACTCCTTTCCCCTCATTGCTACTATACTTCATAGATGGATCTTGGTGAGCGTAGGAAAATTTTAAAATTCTGCTACGATCCCCTACAATAATGTATGCGGCTACGGTTGGATGGCGTAATTTGCGGGTCGCCGTTCGGTCTGCGGGGGGCTCGGGCGGCGTTGTGGGACAAAAAAACACAGCTCGTGCGAGCTCGTATCCAACATGCGCACTGGAGGATGCATGACAGCATGAGCACCCGAGCCATTCCTCGTTCATCGGTGGCAAAGGCACCGGTGGACAAAAGGGTCGCCAATATTTTGGCTACCCCGGGCAAGATCCAAACAGCCCCTCCCAACAGATTCAAATCCCTCGTTCGCCGTGGAATTTTGCCATGTGTTGTTTTCATGGACTAGCAAGATGCCCGTGCATTGAACGGAACATCAAGATGCATTTTTTTACAAACTCCCGCATGCATGCAAGGGATAATTAAGGTCCTCCTTTGCTAGTACCACGAGGCAAACAATATTAATGTTGCATCGATTAGTGTTAGTGGCCTTGTATATCTGCAAATTGTAATTTTGATAGTGGCCCCTTGTATATAAAAATGGAGGGAGAAAGATGAGAGATAAGGTGAGGAGGAGTGGGGCGTGGTGGTGACTGGTGGTCGGACTGGGCGGAGGCATGGAGATGGACGGCGCATTATGTCTAGGTTTGTATCTCTCTCACACACACCCACGTAGGTGGGGGACGTGCATGAAGAGAAGAGGTGCACGCATAGCGCACGTACTCCCGTCTCTTTCCCAACCACACCCGCGCGGGTACACGGTGGAGCTCATTTCTGTACGAAAAAGGCAGCCCACGTGGTAATTTGGCACGTGTACTGGTTGTCCACTTGGTGGAGGGAGGATCGTCTACCACGGCTGAACAAACAAATGCGACTTGACGCGTTATGTTAAATTAAAAAAAGAGGCAAACCATGTGGGGCCTACCTTAGAGGCAAGGCTCTATACACTGGAGTCCTTTTGATGTGTCCCGTCAACTCGCAGAACGAGGAGAAGCTTGCTTAGTACGCCGTCTCCCCCGCCCACGGGCGCGGTGGCTCGCAGGATGAGGTGAAGCTTGCTTACGAGTAGTAGTAGTAGTAGTAGTAGTAGTAGTAGTAGTAGTAGTACTGTACGCCTTTACGCCCGCTCCCTCGCCCACGCGCGCGGTGGCTCGCAGCACGAGGAGAAAATTTTACTACTCCCTCCGTTTACTCCTCGTCCCTACTACGTACTTTGGTTAGTACTCCCTCCATTTACTTATACAAGGCCACTATAAAAAAAATACATTTTGCATCTATACAAGGCCACAAATAGTAATCGAGACAAAAGTTACTACTCCCTCCTTTCCAGTTTATGGCTCAATTTCAAAATCTCTCCAACCAAGGTAGACGGTGAGTGGTCGAATTAATTTCGTAGTTTGCACAAGTAATTAGTACGCTCGTTTTTCTCAAGAAGTTATGTTTACCAAGGCATTAATTAGAACGAATGCATGAATGACCACTAAATTTCCATGAACTTGTACATGCATTGGTTAGTTTCCTCTTGACACTGCTTGCGTCGGGTGATCTAACGCACCTCGAAATCCAACATGTAATGGTACTACTACTAGTATAGTAGAATTGAGACTTATCAAACGGAAAAACGAATGTTTTTTAGATGAGCCCTATAAACCCTAGTGGGTACGTACTCCGTAAAAACAGATTTTTCCAAAACTAAGTCACTCCCTTTCATGAATTCTGTAGTATACACCTCCGGCGACGCTCCCTTTCATGTATTCTGTACTTCCTGTCGCCGACATGTGGGACATATAGCAACCGGGTCGACGTGTCAAGCACCAAATAACAGTGCAGAACAGCAGGGGGGACGCACCCCACTCGTACCAGCCCAGTAGTAGTAATGAGCAATGAGACGTCAAATCACAATGCCGCACCATCCCAGACGGACGAAGCAACCATTATTTCACACTTCGGTTCGCCATCATCTCGAACCACGTAGTATTGCTTCTGCCTCAAGAGGGACACGTGCATCGCCTTGGTACATCATGACAAGTGGGACCGCCTGACAGGCCATGCTCCCCCGCCGATCGCTCGGTAAAATCACCTCATTTTTACTATACTTCCTCCGTATCGGTTTACTACATGGCATGCACGTCGTTCTAGGTTGAGAATTTAACTGGCTATATATGTGATGAACAATACTCTAGCCTTTTAAAAAATGTATACTTTTGTACAGTAGTACTATCGATGGATTGCGCCATGGAGCAAAAATTGAAATTAAAAAAAGGTGGTACATATAGAGAGCGCTCATCGCCAAATTATGGATATCGTACTATTAAAAAAGCTAGTACGTGCTTAATTGGGGTGCTAAATTCTATTAAAGAAATACTAGTAGTATGTACGTACTGAAGAGTTAAAGTAACGAGAAGAAACATAACATAGTTCTGCTGGGGGCTCAGCACAACACACCCCTCAAATTAAACTAAGCACACATGAAATTAAACTATGCAACTAATCCGGTAGACACTGCATTAGAAGTTTAGAACCACCATGAGCAACGATACTGCCACCTTACTCGGAGTCCTCGTCCACGTCCTCGACTTCGTCCTTGTCCCTCTTCCTCTTGGCCGATACTTCTTTGCTTGAACCGCACACTTGGCTGTTGCTCTTCATCCAACCCTTGTAGATATTGAAACAAAGGTAGCCATCCATTGCAGCGTAGTGGATGTGGTCTATATCTAGTACATTCCGCTGCCATGCATGACGATGAAACGTGTAATGAGGTTTCTCCAGTTTACGGTACGAAGGATGAACCATGGCTCCTGCCAGGGTCAGCATTGAAGGCTGACGAGAGGTCACCAGCCGATTCTTCTGGAGGTCGAAGGGGTTGCCTACAACGTGGCCTATCCGACCCAGGACTTCTTTGTCGTTCTTAAAGTCTACAGTAACGAATTTCACTGTTTTGTCCTTGAGGAAGTTCTTAAAATCCTGGCACTCAACGTCGGCATGGAATATGTGGTAGACCAAGAAAACGTTATGTACGCAAACCTGGATCACGGCGGGCTTCTTCCTCTCTTCGTCCTTTAGATCCTTCTCTCATCCCAGGACTGTGGTGTACTCAACATCTAGCCCAGCGACCCACTCATCATCTGAGTTTTCGAACATGCGTCTGAAGCGAGAAAGGCATCCTTTCACCATCGCGGAAGAACGGGTGTAGATGACATCGAACTCAGCGCCGGTGATGGTTCTAACCTTGTACTCACCGCCGATCGTGGAGATTTGGGACGCCATGGATTTGGGAGGAGGGTTAGGATTAGTGGAACTGCCGTAATGTGAATGGACGGGACGACTAGGAGCGAACCGCCGTAGTATTCAAGGACGTGCGGGGACGAGTAGGAGCGAACTGCCAGCGTGCGAATGGCAGGCTAGTGGCTTTCCATTCTCCCATGATACGGGCTTCCGAGAGCCCTTGGATCTGAAATCGAACGGTTGCATGGCGTGATTCTAGACCTATGGGTGAATATCCTATCCTGGAGGGTTATTCTGCAAATTTTCAGCAACTTAGCATGCGACCGTTTGATCTCAGATCCAAGGGCTGCCAGCAGCCCGTATCATGGTCGCGCCTACCACGACCGTCGCGTCGCTCGTGCGGTCGCGCCCTTGGAGATTTAACATCATGTGTTAGGCTATCTGATGTTGGCATGTCATACATAGTCATCGCTTAGTCACTCATACTACAACAAGGTTGGCTATAAGGTTGGCTATAAGTGTATTTTTTGTACTCCTCTCTATCTCTTTCTTCGTACTCCCTCCGTCCCATAATATAAGAACGTTTTTGACACTAGTGTAGTGCCAAAAACGTTCTTATATTATGGGACACAGGGAGTACTAGTATTTATTGCATTTGCCAAGGAGTGACCTCTTCCAATGAAATGGTGTTGCTAAGTTTGCTTCATTTAATTAGCTATAGACTCAAAATTGTCTTTTCACCTAGGTACACGCGCTTAGCACCGTTTCTTCCTTGGGTCACCAAACTAGTCTCTCTCTTCTTGATTAACTTGCCACATCAGACTTTATGCCTATGTGGCAAGCTTAAGCACCTGTAGGAGCAAGTAAAAGTAAGTACAATAGTGCGCTTTACATGGCATTTTTGCATATGTGGAGGAAAGAGAGGCAAGGAAAAAGTGGAGAAGTGGGCTCTCATGCAAGAGCCAGACTCTACTACATGGTGGAGCATTGGTTGAGGCACGTGTATGGAGGTGGTCAGGAATCGGGAGACTCACGCCGGTCGTAGCGCCGCAGTTAAAATGATAATGGCAAGTCAAATCACAGGGGCCCCACCTGTCCAGCAGTAACTCGCTGTCAAATCACACAGCCCTACGTTTGCAGCAGCCTACTCCCTCGTCTTCTCGCGTCTCTGTCGAGCCGACTAGGCGGAACTGCCCTGCCTACCGCGCAGGAAAAGCCCCGCCCTCGACTTTTAAATACAACTACATCTGCTTAAGAATCCAATGATATACTTTTTGTGACATAGTAACTCATATTTAGTTAGTCAAATGGATGACCTAGAACTACGTGCAGGCCCTATAAACCGAGATGCCTAAAAATAAAAAAACCGAGACGGAGAGGGTAGTTCAGCACGTATCTTTTTAGATCAATATAGTCGGGATTCACCAAGGAGCAAAACCAAGTGGTAGACTGCTCCTGTCCTGTTGGCGTAGCAACTCAAGCAGGGTCAGTCCACACACGAAATGGCGACACATTTAACAGGACCCCTTTGGCCGACATGTGGCTCATCCACCGTCTTGTTCCACGTGCGATGCACCAAATTACAGTTCGGAGCAGCGGTTGGAATTGGAGGCACCCCGGTCGTAGCACCGCAGTAGTAGAAAATGAGCGATGAGGGGTCAAATCACAAAGCCCCACCTTTCCCGCATTAAGCTGGACAGATGAAGCAACCATCATTTCACTCTAGGGCGCAAGAGCATAAAGAAAAGAGAAAACAATGATGCGTGCGGCAGCTACCTAGGGCACCCTAGGGTAGGGGTCTCCACTACAGATCCTTTTTTTGAAAGTGCCTCCACTACAAATCGGCTTCTCCCTCGTCCTCTTGAAGAAAACCGATGATGAGTGCGGCGGTAGGGTTTGTAGGAGTACTACGGCGTGCGGGGCCACGTCGTAGTAAACGGGTTCGAGTCGACGCCTTAAATATGTGTGGGCCGCTTGGTTTTATGGGAACGAGGCAACATTTTGGGTTCGGGGACCAGTGGAGATATAGTACGTACAAAAAATTGGGGACGTAGGTTCGACCGAAAGGCAATGATGCATGGGCCCTGCATTTTGATATACCCGGGGCCGCGTGAAATTTGCTACTCTACTCAAAACTAGTAAGGTACACATGTATTGAACGCATGAGATTTCGAAACCAAATTATGAATAAATACACACTATAGCATGTAAAGCTTTGAGTCATATAGGCATGATGTAGATGTTCGTTTAGTTCTTATAGTTCATCTCATTCAAAATCAATTAGTTTTATAAAAATGTTAAGATTCATGGGGTTGTGCATTGTAAATCATAAGTAAAAAACAAATAATCACTACTGGAATCAGCTAATTTGCCATCTGCCAGCTCTTTGCCGTCTGCTAGCTGACGACAAATAAGCTCTTTGCCACCACCTACCCAAAAGCAGACGGCAAAGAAAGGGCAGACGGCAAAGAAGCTCTTTGCCGTCTGCCAGCTCTTTGCCGTCGGCCAGCGGACGGCAAAGAATCTTTGCCGTCCGCTGGCGGACGGCAAAGAGTGAGGTGGCCCCCACCCCCCACCCGTTTTTGAAAAACTTAACGGGCCACCTCTTTGCCGTCCGCTAGCAGACGGCAAAGAGGCAAAAAAGCGGACGACAAAGGGGGGCGGACGGCAAAGAGCCTACTACCTAACGGCCCGTACCCCCCGCCCGTTACTCACTTCTTCCCTCTCCCTCGCCGTTTCTCTCCTCCCACG
>NC_057799.1:25763797-25776300 GCF_018294505.1 Triticum aestivum
CCCCATTAATTATTTGATCTATTCCGATGAAACTTGATAGCTAGATATATATGTGTCTTGAATCATCAGTATGCGTAACCAATATGTGTCTCCCGTTCGAAAGCGTCATAGTTATAAATATGCATGCATTTGCATATTTATAACCTTGATTCTTTCGAATTGTCCAACGCTATCCATGGACAGCCCGAGTATGTTTAGATTGGGTTCGTTTTCCCATATGCTTTGCTCCGGATCCGACGCATAAATTTCGTCAGTGCCTCCCCTGTTGTTCTCCGGGTACACATCCTCCCTGTTTATTGCAGAGACGTGTATCAGGAGAACAGCGGGGAGGTGCTGCCGAAATTTTGCGTAGGATCCGGGGCATAGCATGGGAAAATGAACCCAATCTAAACATACTCGGGTGGGATTAGGACCTATCATTACCTATTAGAGTGTAGGTTGCATGAACGTAATAAAATTGACAAAGTAGATCAACTGATGAATACATACATGCTGAATTATATATATATATATATATATATATATATATATATATTTGTTGTGTGTCTAGTAGCTCTGAAAGTCAAGATGAGTGATCGTGCGTGGATGTACACCGGTCACACTGGTCAGAACAAATGGAGCACTGAATGGTTCACAAAAACCAAGGGGTTTGTGCGAGACGCATTTGCAAATGGCCAGAGGAAAACCTGGTGCCCCTGTTTACGGTGCGGCAATTGGGAAAAGAGGACAGAGGCTAAAATGGGCAAACACCTGCAGAAGAGTGGTTTTACGCCCGATTATACGGTGTGGACATTTCATGGTGAGTCTGCCCAACGTGACCGAGCTGAGGTGGATCGTCATCGCACCGACGAGCATGGTACCGGGATGGAAAACATGGTGCAAGACTTTGATGATGCTCGGGATTCGGACGAGGAGATGGAGGAATCTGCAAAGGCCTTCAATGAAATGTTGGAGTCTTCAAAACGTCCGCTCCATGAGCACACTGAGCTTTGTCAGTTGGATGCCATCTCACAAGTAATGGCCCTGAAGGCTCAGTTCAACTTGGGCAGAGAATGCTACGATGCAATGATGACAGTATTTGGACGCTTTCTACCCAAAGGCCATGTAATGCCTGCAAACCTATACCAGTCGGACAAAATCCTCCGTGCTCTGAAGATGCCCTATGATAAGATACATGCCTGTGAGAAAGGATGTGTCTTGTTTAGGCTTGACTATGCGGACTTGAACTATTGTCCCATTTGCAAGTCTTCCAGGTATGTTGTGGTAGACAACGGTATGGGTGAGAAGACACAGACCAAAATCCCCGTTAGTGTTCTTCGGTATATGCCAATCGTACCAAGACTTCAACGTCTTTTCATGGTCGAAGAGACGGCCAGACAGATGACATGGCACAAAACGGGCAAAAGAACCGAACTAGATGCAGATGGGAATCTGATGATTGTACACACATCGGATGGTGTTGCGTGGAAAAAGTTTGATGAATTACATGGTGACAAAGCGGCAGATCCGAGGCATCCTCGAGTCGGCATCAGCACGGATGGGTTCAGTGTGTTTGGTATGACGGCAGCCCAATACAGTTGCTGGCCCGTATTTGTCTTTCCACTCAATCTTCCCCCCGGACAGATTATGCAAAGAAAGAACATTTTCCTGACGTTGATAATTCCAGGGCCCAACTATCCGGGGAAAAATATGAATGTGTACATGCAACCGCTTAAGGACGAATTGCAAGAAGCCTGGGATAATGGGTTCAAGACATACGATGCCTATAGCAAACGGAACTTCATAATGCGTGTCTGGTACATGTACTCGACGCATGACTTGCCGGCGTATGCGCTATTCGTTGGCTGGTGTGTGCATGGAAGGTTCCCGTGCCCCACATGCAAGGGAGCTCTTGAGTTTCGTTGGCTTCAGGCCGGTCGCAAGTTTTCTTGCTTCGACATGCATAGAGAGTTCCTGAATCCTCGCCATAAGTTCAGGAAAGACAAGAAGAACTTCATCAGAGGTAGAGTTGTCAAAAACTCTGCACCACATGCATTGACAGGCCAACAGACCCTGGATCAGTTAAGCGCTCTCGAGCCAGATCCCGAGCGTCCAGGGTACTTCAAGGGGTATAATTCTAAGCACGCCTGGACTCACAAAACATGCTTATGGGATCTGCCTTACTTCAAAGACCTCCTTTGCCCACACAACATCGACGTGATGCACACTGAGAAGAATATCGCCGAGGCACTTTTTGGTACATTGTTCGGCATAGATGGGAAGTCAAAGGATAATACTAAGGCTAGAGTCGATCTGGAGGCGCTATGTGATAGGCCGTTACAAAACATGAAAGAACCGAAAGGAAAGCAGAACTGGACGAAGCCAAAGGCATGGTTCAATCTTGGAAGGCCGGCTATGAGGGAAATTATCTTGTGGGTGAAAATGCAGTTGATGTTCCCCGATGGGTATGCAGCGAATCTATAGAGGGGAGCCAGTCTTGATAAATTGAAGATATTTGGTCTCAAGAGTCATGATTGGCATATATGGATTGAGCGGGTAATGCCGGTGATGTTGCGTGGCTTCATCCCTGAGGATGAATGGCTAGTACTGGCAGAACTCAGCTATTTCTTCCGTGTTCTTTGTGCGAAAGAACTATCGCCTGGCGTGCTAGAAGAAATGGAAGAGTTGGCGCCGGAGTTGATCTGCAAGTTAGAGAAGATCTTTCCACCGGGCTTCTTTAATCCAATGCAACATTTGATTTTGCATCTCCCGACCGAGGCAAGATTGGGGGGGCCCGTGCAAAATCGTTGGTGCTACCCAACTGAGAGGATGCAGAAGACGCTTCGAGAAAAATGTAAAAATAAACGTAGAATTGAAGCATCGATGGCTGAGGCATTCATTACTGAGGAGGCGGCAAACTTCGTGACAGCACACTACGAAGCCAAAAATCGTCATTTGCATAATCCGAAGCCTCGGTACAATGCTAACGACCCTAAAAAGGGTGGATCCAACCTCAGCCTATTCAAAGGGAATCTCGCACCAGCCAGTGTTTCAAATCCAGTATCTTTGGATAACGAACAATGGCGGACCATTTCGTTGTATATCTTCAACAACCTGATAGAAGTGCGGCCGTACATCGAGTAAGTTCTCGGTACATAGTTTCGCAACTTCTATTTCCTTTGAACTGCTCTTATTCCTGGATATTTCATACAGTCGATACGTCGCCTTATTCTCGTATGGAGCGGTGATCGAAAAGGATTCTGTCGAAGAGTATGAGCTTCTCGCAAAGCAAGGAGGCGGCTATCCCGGTTTCATCTCTTGGTTCAAACAAACGGTAATTTCTATTAGACTTGTAGGCTAATTTGTAGGCGGCTATCCCGGTTTCATTCGCTAATTTGTGCGTAATGCAACAATCCTTTCATATTAAACTTGTAGGCTAATTCAGAGTCTCTGGACGCCGAATTGAGACAAGTCGCTAATGGTTTTGACTATAAGGTCCGTTCATTTGACAAATACGACATCAACGGGTATCGCTTTCGTACCTATGGCAAAGAGCTATCTATGGCCGACCGAAAGTCTACAAATTGTTGTGTATCTGCTATCGGCGAAGGAGGTACCGAGTATTATGGGAGAGTTGAAGCAATTTATGAACTTCTATTCTATGGTGAAAACCCACCGAATGTCGTAGTCTTCAAATGTTATTGGTTTCAGCCGAAGGAGACTAGAAGGACTCATGAACATATAGGGCTAGTTGAAATCAACCAAAGCACCCATTTAGATGTTCCTGATGTCTATATTACGGCTCAACAGGCGACCCAAGTATTCTATCTACCGTGGGCCTGCCAAACTAATCCAAATCTGAAAGGTTGGGATGTCGTTTATGAAGTGCCGCCACGTGCTAGACTATCTCCCCCAAAGGAAGAGGATTATGAACCTCACATTAACCCAGACACATATGAAGGAGAATTCTTCCAAGAGACATGTCTTTCCAAAAAGCGTTTCAAGACCGCTATACTTCACCCCAAAACATTGAAGTAGACAGCGACAGTGAATCCGACATCACCCCAGAGGAGGAACAAGAAGAGCCGGAACAAGAAGAGGTTACTGCCGCGGATGACCTGTCATTGCTTCACCGATTACGTCAAGGTGGCCTTGCACATGTTGATGCCACTGAACCCTATGAGCCCGTCATTGATTATAGTGATGATGATGATTATGCATTTATTGATGATACTGATCGAGATTATTAGTAGTGTCAGGTATTAAATTTTTTAATGTTGTACTTGATGATGATACACTTAAGTGATACACATATTATTATTCATGTCGGTCTTTTTTTTATGTTGTACTAATTTCGTTTACTGTTTGTCATGGCAGGTGTTGAAAGATGGTGGGCGCTGGTCGGGAGCGTGCCAAGGCCCCTTCTTCGTCGGCGCGTGGTCTGAGGTCTTCGATTCCAGACGTACCTCTCCGCCGAGCGTTGCTGGACAGTATGTCCACACCGCCGGGCCCTTCTTCGTCGACCGCGGTGCCCAGCAGGGGACGAGGTAGGAAGAGAGGAGGTGGGGCACGTGGTCGCGGGAGAGGAGGTAGGGTGACTGCTAGGGCACCTTCCTCGCCGCCACCCCCAGCTGTTTCACCCGAGCACGTGACTGCTAGGGTGGACTCGTCCGAGGAGGAGGCTACACGGACTCCGGTCCACGAGCCTCCGGTCCACGGGTCTTGGGCCCACGAGCCTCGGGTCGACTGGCCTTCGGCCCACGAGAGTTCGGCCCACGAGACCCCGGAGGAGCACACGTCCGGATGGGGTACCTGGCCGGATCAGCCCGAGGAGCCGAGTGGCCATGCTGGTGATGGCGGGGAGCCGACTGATCTTGAGGAGGAGGGTGGCACCGTGTACCAGCGTGGTGGTACACGGCTCCCGTCCGTGCCGGCGACCCGCGAGCAGAGGTGGTTGATCTTCCCTGATGGGGAGAGGTACGTAAGTGCATTTAATATTTTTGTACCTTCTGCATTCACGTTTCTTCAAATAACTAATGCATTGGCCTTGTCATGCTGCAGGGGTTGGGACCACCATCATAGTGTCCGCCGGCCCAACTCCGTCCTTGGAGTTCTTTGCCGGCAAAACTTCCCGGGGTCTGTCACGTTGCCTGGTGAGGGTCGGCTTCCAGAGCTTGGGTTGAGCTGGGAGCACTACGTGGCTGCCCCGGCCCCGTCGGATGTCATTATCGACGGTGTCGTGTGCGACACGAGGGCAGACATGGTGATCAGGACGTTCTGGGTAATTTCTCCTTTACACATTTCAAAATCTTCAACTATCTAGTTATTAATTGTACTAATCAATATTGTCTCATTTGATTGCAGACATTCTACAGGTGTGAGGAGGGATACGAGGAGGACTGCGCAAATGTTATCCAGAACGTCTGCAAGCGCCTACTCCAGAACTTACGGCACGAGGCTCGGGTGCAGGCTGTTCGAGACTACTACGCCTTGCGTGGTATCAAGAAGACCAAGCCGGCGTGCCACGATAAGTTCCTGAGTAAGGAGCAGTACATGAAGGTAATTCTTAAGGCCTTCTACTTAAGTTCCTTCATTTAGTAATTCTTAGCCGTAGCGCTCAAGTTTCTATTTGCTAACTTAGGCGCCTCCGAGATGGTGTGCGGATCGGATGGATTGTTGGGAGGTGTTGGTCGATGAGTGGTGCTCACAAGAATGGCTAGCCCTCCACAACCAGGCCAAGGACAAACCTGCCCAAATGGAATGTGTGCCACACCATCAAGGCAGCTCCAACTTATATCAGTTCGGGCGCAACTGGGTATGTGGTTTGCTTCATGATTCATGCAATTCATTCATCATGCTAGCTTGAGCCCTTTAATTACTAATTTTCATTGTTTCTCTCTTTCAGGCACGCCACAATTAGGCGGATAAGGTGCCAGAGGTGTACGACCTGTATGCCATGGCCCACACTGGCTCTTACAAGAAAGTCAAGGCTTTCTCTCAGTCTGACCTCGATGATGCAAACAACTTCACCAACATCTCCTCCCACAACAAGCTCGTGAGATATAGATATGAGGGGAAGGCGAGGAAAGGGGAGGACTTTAACCCGAGCCAGGGTCCCATTGATCCAGAGCTGGTGATGATATCTGGTGGCGGGAGGTCCCATGGCTCCATAGCCATTGGAGATGGACTTATCCGTTGTCCTAGCACTCTCCCGGAGATCAAGGTGCGCCAGTCGAGCTCCGCTCCTGAGATAAGGCCTCGTGAACGGCCAGTGCAACTCGCCATCAAGGTTAGTGATACGTACTCAGTTATGTTTCTCCATTACATTGTGTGCGCTTCCATCAATGATTACAAATGGTCATGTGAGTGGTGTTGCAGGCTGCTATACAGACTGAGAGAGATAGAACGGAGAAACTTCTGGCGGAGGCGGCGGGGAGGCAGCGGGAGATGGAGGAGAGGACGAGAAAGATGATGGAGGAGGAGAGGGCACGGAATGACATGCAGGCAAGGGCCATGTACGAGTTCCTTGTGGTAAGTTTCTTCTGCAGATTACTTGCTAGTCTTAACATTTGAGTGTCATTACTAACTAGTATGACTCTGTTCTGAAAACCAAATGTGCAGTCTGTGTGCGAGAAGTCCGGTCAGCCCGCTCCGCCGATGCCAGTGATTGCTCCTGGGAGCACGGTGAGTTTAGTTTGAATGGACATTACTTGGTAGTCTTAACATTTGAGTGTCGTAATGCTAACGAGACATTGGAAATGATCTTTGGTGCAGCTTAACTCCAGAAACGCATCGCACGATCCTTCTCCAGGTAGCTGCACTAGCCACCCCGCTCCTACACCTCCCTGATCACGGTAAGTTTCTCTAGTGTTTTGCTTAACAAATGCATAAAGACCTAGACTTAGCTTTATTTCCTCCAATATGCTTACCATAATGACCTAGAGTTAGCTTATTTTCCTCCAAAATGACCCATTTTACCTAGGTTAGCTTATAAATGATGCAGTTCATCCAAGTTAGCTCAAAAATGACCCATTTTACCTACATTAGCTCCTAAATGATCCATTTTACCTACGTTAGCTTTAAAATGGCCCATTTCACCTAGGTTAACTGCAAAATGACCCATCTTACCTAGGTTATCTCATAAACGATCCATTTCAACTAATTTAGCTCATAAACGATCCATTTGACCTAAGTGAGCTAAAAAACGATTCATTTCACCTAAATTAGCTCTTAAATGATCCATTTCACCTAAGTTAGCTCAAAAAGATCCATTTCAACTAAATTAGCTCTAAAATGACCCATTTTACGTAGATGAGCTCCTAAATGATCCATTTTACCTACGTTAGCTTTAAAATGACCCATTTCACCTAGGTTAGCTCCAAAATGACCCATTTCACCTTACTTAGCTCAAAAACGACGCCCTTCACCTTAGTTAGCTCATAAACGACCCATTTCAACTAAGTTAGCTCATAAATGATCCATTTCAACTAAGTTAGCTCATAAACAACCCATTTCAACTTAGTTAGCTCATATATGATCCATTTCACCTAAGTTAGCTCATAAATGACATATACTTCTTGTTCTAGTCTTCTTCTTGTTCTAGTCTTCTTCTTGTTCTACTCACCTATTTCTAACTTTCTTATTTACCATTTTCCAGATTTCATTCACTTGATGGAAGCTAGCTTCCTATGATGGAGTGCTTGCTTTTCCTTTGATGAAACTTTGCATTGTATCTAGCTTGCTATCTTCATGACACTTTGCATTGTAATATATATATGGATGGAACAATGTGTATGGATGGAACTTCCTTATGTATGAACAATGTGTATGGATGAAACTGATGTGATTTGTGATATGAAACTTATGTGCTAGATGTGTGTTGGATATGTGCTGGATATGAAACTTATATATGTGATATGTGCTGCAAATTGTGGGATTTAATAAAAAACAGAAAAAAACAGACAATATGCAGGCTCTTTGCCGTCTGCCACCGACGGCAAAGAGCTCTTTGCCGTCTGCCGCGGACGGCAAAGAAGCCACGTGGCAGCCAACTGTGCTTCCTGGGAGCTGACCCATTTGGTCAGTTTGCCTACAGTGGCAGACGGCAAAGACTTTGCCGTCCGTGGCAGACGGCAAAGAACCTGCACTTTCCCATCAGTGGCAGACGGCAAAGAACCTGCCATCTAGTGACGTGTAGATGACATCATAAGGCGGACGGCAAAGACCAAAGGCTCTTTGCCGACTGCGGCGGACGGCAAAGGTCTGCCGTTAGCCACTTAACGGACTGACAGCGCAATTATTGCCGTCCGCCCTCTTTGCCGTCCGCCGCAGACGGCAAAGAGCCTTTGCCGTCCGCCGCCAGGAAGCAGACGGCAAAGCAGCTGTTTACCGTAGCCTTCTTTGCCGGAGCCTTTTGCCGTCCGCGGCTGACGGCAAAGGTCTTTGCCGTCCGCCTTTCGAGCCTTTGCCGTCCGCCATGGCAGACGGCAAAGTAGCTGTTTCCTGTAGTGAATGGCAATTCATTTAGAAAAAAATAATCAATTATGATACAGAAGATTCTAGACCAAAGGAGAAGTGCTTGTGTTTTGAGGTTTGTGCATTATGCTTAAGTTCAACCATGGAGTCTTCTAAATTGTACATGTGATAGATCTGGTGGAATGTTGATGATATCCAACGGCCAGTAGTCCTCGGATTTGCCTATCTCTGCACTGTCGGGTTTGCTTCATCCAGCGACCATCTTTCAAAGTTATTGGCACACTATATAGTTCTTGTGCCATAGTTGCATGTTTTGGAAAAAAGCTACTAGTGGGTTGTACTATCTATTTAGGAATAGAAGATGTATACATGGAAGTTGTAGGGAAAGAGATGACATGGAGCATCTCAATTCCTATGAGTAGGGATTGGAAAAGAGATGTCATTTGGTTCACATCATAGGAACTTTTCTATTGAATCTAGAGATGACATGTATCTCAATTCCTATGAGGAGGCATTAGAAAAGAGATGTAATTTGGTTCATATCATAGGAACTTTTCTATTGAATATACGCTAATGTTTATTTTCCTTTGAAATTAAGGGAGTATTGGAATCCATTCATATGAACCAAGTGGCTCTAAAGCTATAGAAATGATATCATGTTTATTTCCTTTGAAATGTGGAGTATATGAATCTATTCCTATGAACCAATTGGCTCTAAAGGAAAAAATCCTATAAAAATCATATCATATAGAGTTCCTATGATATTCCTCGACACTAAAGGATGCTTGAAATTGCTGCGGGTGATACGATGGTCTTTCTTTGTAGACTCCTCACCCATCTTTATAGTTACCTCTCGAAGGTGAAATGATATATACATGGTATTCTACATGTGCAATTTGGTACACGAAAACTCGGTAAAAGTTTGCGAGGTTCGAATTTTAAAGCTATATGCACTGCATTTCGGAACAGAGGGAGCATACGGCAGTTGCTAACATTCACGTGAAAGATTTGTGTGTAGGAGGAGTGGCTGTTCTGTTAAATGACATGGCAAAACTGACACTGTCGGATGCCGATCTAACGGTTCTTACGCCGTTCGTCAGGAAAAGGCTTGTGGCGAACGTTTGTCGGATAATGATTTATGGACACATGCATTGCATTGATACGTGCCCCCTCTCTCTCACGCACACGCACCCTCACGAGTTACGACTCTCCCGAGTCCTCTCGCGGACTCGCACGTCGCAACCACCGTCTATCTGCAGGTAGACGTCACGCACATATGTGCTCCTCACACCCTACCCTCAGAACTTCTAAAAAACAAAAGACGGCGCGCACATTTTATTTTAGCTCACACGTCACACACTTATACTATTACTCTTGCGGCGAACGTTCTTTGGGCATAGTATATTGTACTCTCACGAAGAGAAGCGGTGCACGCACACACTAGTTCTCTCACACCCACTCGCGGGTACACGTAGGAGCGCATTTTTTTGAAGCTGGTACAACAAAATCACTCCACTATATATAAAAGTAGGAGCCTTAGCGCTTGCTTTACTAGGGTTCCTCTCGTTCACTGTCTCATGCTCTCCAGATCTAAGCAACACATAGGGGGCCACACTCTCTCTCAGCTCACGGCTGGTCACAAATCCGGCCGGACAACCTCGACCGGGGCAGGGGTGTAGGCGCATCGTTCACGCTGTCGTCGGCGGCGAGGGAGGAGACCAACGGCTGCCCGCGCGTCCCGATTGGCGGCCGTGCCGTTCTCTCCAAGAAAGCGCCGGCTCGGGAGGGCCTCCGACCCCTTCTTCCTCCCTGCGGTATTGTGGCCAAGATGCGGCCTCCCGACGCCGTCTTTGCCACATGCCGACGACCCTCAGGTATATATTCCTTCGAAACCTGCCTTGCTCTACTGCCCCAGCTCCCTTCGTGTGGATCCTTTTCTACTTCCGTCCGCTGTTCCAAAGCCACCTAGACTTCTACTATTATTAGAAGTAAAGCTGGTTCATACAGTCGACTCAAAGCGTTGGTTCAAACAGGGAAGAAAGTGGCAAAGCTGTAGCATGAATCTAGGACTTGGTTCTAAGAGGAAACGGGGGAAAGTAGTAATATCTGTCACTATTTAAATAACCGTATTTCGTATTTGCGCAAACAGGGATGTCTGTCTCCATATCGTTTCGGGATGCCTGTCTCCGTATCATTTCTATCCGCGTAATCAAAAGCACACACCTCAGTTTTAGTACAACTGCGCAAAATGAGATGGCTATCCCTCGTTGCCGTCGTCTAACCTCCCGTCTTCAATGTATTCCTACATTGGTAGTAACTAAGGTAGAATGACCAACGCAATCTAAAAGAAGCTGATTCGTACGTTTTACTTCCTGATTGCAGTGCAGGGACGAGCGAAAACAACTGCATCCTAGTCCGGAATGCACTTTCTACCAGTTCATCCATGGACCGAGGACTAGCTGGCACGGCTGCACGACGGTTTTTTGGACAGGTGCGCGGACAAGAGGCATTGTGGTCTGCTTATTTCTGCAAATAGCGGTGCTTAAATTTAGTGGAATGCACAAGCATTTCAGCTGGTCAGTACATTGCATGGTTCAGTTTAGCATTCCAGCTGAGACCACAATTATAATTGGTTATTCTGGAATGAGAGAACCTAACCCTGGATGGTGGCAACAAGAAAAAACAAGAGTGAACTCCAGGAAATTTAAGCCTGCCGGGAGGCCCTTTGCTCAGAGAAGCCTTGCTTGTTTTTTCCTGATTTGTAAACCTTCTCACAACTTTGTCTTTTGCTGTGAACTAGTATATGTTTGTTATGTTCTATGAATCATTGAGATGTATAAAATTGCTTAACTTATGCTTTTCAAGTTTTTTTATGAAGACGAGTTTAATGTGAGTGTTCCACATGAGCGCTGGACTAGCGTGTGAACGTTTGGAATTTATTACATTGTGGCCTCAATTAACTGCATGAACCACTGTAACAAGATACATAGTTGCTTATATGTCAGACAACAGATTGTTGATTGTTAGCTGGTCGATAGCCTAGTGTTGAAGCGAGCTGAGCCAATGTGCCGTGTTTTGCACAACTGCTTACAAGTAGGGTAGCACCAACAGTGTTTACAAGTACTTATGTATACGTCGGCACACGGTTCTCGAATGAGTGCTCTATTTCATCAAAACACACACTGCTCATATGATAAACCGTGACAACTTATGTCTTACCATGCCATATTCATGAAAAAACTAGTGAGGACGCATCTGTTTCGGCAACAATTATGATGGTTCTCACATGATTCACGGGCACACAAAAGTAGCAGCAATTCCCATAGACGGATTCAAACAGAGTACTAGCCCCAGAGGGGTCGATAACAGGCAAGGTTCGGATAATTAGACACAATCCAAACTACTATTAAACACTAGCTGGGGCAACTATTTCATGCCTCGATCGAATTTGGGCTGGACACAAGACGGACCTTGCCATGAACATCATCGAGGACGTCCCGCAGCAGCTCAATCCTGTGAAACTTCATGAAGACAACCTTGTGGCCTTGCCACTGATAAACTTGTTTGCGGAGGCATGCCACGTCATCTTGCTGCGTAAGCTTGACAAGAACAGTATGCCTCACAAACGAAGGAGTAGCTTTGAGCTTCTTGTGCTTCAGTACACCCTGGACAACACGCCTGACAACAGTGAGGCTGGAATACAACTCTTCATTGGTATAACCGCAAATGGCTTCCAAGATCCAACAGCCTAAGAACTCTGTTTTCCCAGTGCGTATATTCAGGTCGTCCGCCTCATAGCGAGTGACATGTACAACCACACAATCCTTGTCTGCATCAGGGCTCTAATTGAAACAGAAACAAATTCTGAATTACTTTTCAGTATAAGAAACACAAGTTATTTAAACCACTATGTATAGCATGGCATCGAAGCTAATAAAATTTTGCATTATTAATCACCACATACTTCCTTTTCTAAAAAAAATCACCACATACTTAGATGAAAAACCACAATCGAGATCGGCAAAGAAGGAAATCACCTTGGGCAGCTC
>NC_057799.1:25776666-25811302 GCF_018294505.1 Triticum aestivum
CAAACGGGGCGTTGACCATCTCAGTAGTGGCCGTGAGCGTATCTGGGGTCGTCTCGGTGGTTGCCTCCATCTTCAATCTTCATGTCTATTTAGGCAACAGGACGTGGTAAGAAAGTTATAACCAATCGGTGGATTCGTAAGCATCGGGATTTTCTCACTTCTCATGAGATTCGATTGAAGACAATAACGCTAGAACGATATGTAGCCAACCGCGCAAACACAAGATTTGTCACATTCTTCCTGCTGAATGCGAGGTTACTATTGTTCATCAACCTTAAGTTTATCAGCAACATGGTTTTGACGGATGGGTATGTCGAAGAGCAAAAAAAGGAGTTTCAGGTGGGCAAAAGAGCTTCTGAACGTGCCGGGCTTCTATTTACAACATATTGTGGTCATAATCCAGTAAATTTTACGACCCAGGATGTTTATTCTATGGATCTGACCAATCCATTTGACTGTGACTGTCGAAAACAGTGCTGGAGTTAGATGTTGTTGCCCTTTTCAATCTGTTTTTTTTGTAAACCTGATGAACAATTAACCCTTGTGCTTTTGTACAGTTTGTAAGCTGGAGTTAGATGTTCCTGCCCTTTTCAACTCGGCTGTGACTATCATATTTTCTTTGAACCAAGGCAAATGGCTTGCCATTCGTTTAATTTAGAGTGAAATATTGTAAGAAATCCCAACCAAGGGAAATAACATCACTCTCGCCGGCTGCTTGAGCTCACTGTGCATTACATAAGCCAAGTGATTAGCCCCCACCAGCACCCACAAACTTATTTTGAACTAGCACATCAAATGGGCTGTAAATTTTCATAGGAAAGGCTGCATGACCGTGACAGATTCGGATTCTGACTTTTGGGACCCGCGAGGAAATAGCCTATCCAAGGTGGTGTCGACTTACTAGCCAGTCAACAAACGATTCTGCCTACCAGCCGTTGGATTGAGTTCCAACATCTGTCGTGTATCTTCAATCTCTTCTCTTCTTCTTCCTCCAGCCGCCCAAACCAAACCACCCCGTCGACTCGGCCTGCTCCCACCTCCCATGGCTGGCTGCGCCTCCGCCGCCCTACCGTACGTACCCTCCAACGTTGGCCAGTCCCTCCCTCTATTCCCCCAGACGTCCTGTTATTCTCCGGCGACGTCAGCCCCAACACGCACCCGCGCCCGAACCAGTCAACCCTCGTACTCCCCTCCGCCTGCGACTGGACCGGCGCATCTTCAACGACTCCTGTTTGTTCCGTCCGAGGCCTCGCCGTCGTCCTCCGCCTTGTGGCCTTGGTTCGCTTGCCGTGCGCGGTGCGCCGCCCTCTTGCGTTGTCAACGTCGTCAACAACAGAGAGGAACAAGGAGATGACTGTACGCGGAGAGGATGACAGTAGGGACCCACCAGCGTCATGGCAGTATGCAAGCAAGTGCCTCTATAGTACAAGCCCAAAAATATGGTTCCTCCTAATGGTTGGACATCTGGGGCTCACGCCATTGTCAACGTAGTCAATAAACGAGAGAATTACACTACGAGCGGCTGACACCAGGGACCCAGCAAGTCGCGCAGTTTTTTTTGAGGAACAAGCAGTTGTTATTTATACTAGTTTTAGCGACGGATCAGGGTAACAACGGGGCTGTGCGGGGGCTGTGGCCCGTCTAGCCAGGGTTTTATTTATGTTTACCACATCATGAGCCCAGTTGTGTTTTTTTCTTGCTGAAAATGGCTAGCCCAATTCTATTTTTTTTAAGAAATACCCAAACAAGGCCTACTTGCTTTATCGGCCCTGCTGGGCTGCAAATCTTTCAAGACGAGGAGAGTTTCATTCGGTTTGCCCAGAAATGGGCTGTACATTTTTAAAACACATCAAACCGGGAATTAGTTTCAATTTTTTTCATTACAAGATCTTAAATTCCATTGATTTTTATGCGTGGACAATTATTTGGATTTTATATTTATTATTTTTCAAAATAGTTTGAATGTGAATCGATATTTCTGGATTAAAAACAGTTGACCGCACCGAAATATGCAAAATTTCATATACCTTTTAACCGTGGCCACAATATGGGGTGTAATGCTAACAAAAAGAAGATGGGCTCCAAAAAAATACTTAAGAATTAGCAAATGGGCTGTACATTATTAGAAATAATGGCAAATGGGCTGTATGTTGTTTCCATAGATTTGAGGCTGACTTGTGCGCCTACTACAAGTTGACACGTATGCTTTCATAAAAAAAGGTTGACGCACACGCAACGCCCTGTCAACTTAGTCAACACACGAGAGTAGTGACTGTTGGATGTCCATCCAACGGCTGTCGTGCTTCTTCAATCTCTGCTCTTCATGCTCCAGCCGCTCAAACAAGCACCGGCGGGACTGCCTGCTCCCTCCTCCCGCGGCCGGCTATGCTGTGCGCAGGCCTCACGGCCCCACCGTACTCCCATCGCGGGCCTAGCCATCCCTCTACTCACCCACACATGCTGTTATTCTCCGGCGACGGCAGACGAACCAGTAAACCCTCGTACTCCTTCGCGTGGGAAACAACTGCCGAGTATTCCCTGGCTTCGTGTCGTTCCCTTCCTAGGCCTCGCCGTTGTCCACCGCCCTGGTGCTCTCGGCGCGGCCTGGTCAACGTGGTCAATGAACGACATCCATCGGAAGTGGACTGTACGTGGAGAGGCTGACAGCTGGGTCCACAGCCGCACGCAAGGAAATGCCTCCTTATTACGCGCAAAATAATGATTCCTCCACCTGACAGCTAGGACCCACAGGAAGGGCCTCTGTATTTCGCGAAAAAACGTTCCCCCCGCTGACAGGTCGGACCCACCAGCTATATCTTCGCACGCAAGGAAGTGCCTCCTTATTACGCCCCAAAAAATGAATACCCGCTGCTAGCTGGGACCCACCATATTGTTGGGCTAACTTGTGGGCCTACTAAGTTGACGGGGACGGAGGGCTTTGTCAACTTAGTCAATACTGCAGTGACCGTATGATGTCCATCAGACGGCCATAGTGCTTCTTCAACCTCTGGTCTTCTTGCTCCAGCCGCCCAAAGCAGCGCCGGTCGTGCCGCCTGCTCCTGCCTCCCGTGGCCGGCTGTGCTGCCGCCGAGGCCTCACCGCCCCCATACTACTCCCACCACTGGCCAGGCCATCCCTCCACTCACCCACACCCCCTGTTATTCTGCGGCGACGGCAGCCTCACACCGCAGCCGAACCAGCGAACGCTCGTACTCCTCTCCGCATGGGCATCCACTGCCGTGTCTTGCTCGGCTCCGCGTCGTCCCCTTCCTAGGCCTCGCCGTCGTCCACCGCCGTGGTGCTCTCGGCGCGGCGTGGTCAATGTGGTCAACGACCGACTTCCATTGGAAGAGTACTGTACGTGGAGAGGCTGACAGCTGGGTCCACGGGAGCCGCAAGGAAGTGCCTCCCTATTACGCGAAAAATAATTATTCCTCCACTTGACAGCGGGGACCCACCGGACGGGCCACCAGTATTTTGCGAAAAAATCATTTCCCCCTGACTGCTGGGACCCACCATACGGGCCACCGTATTTCGCAAAAAAAAGTTCCCCCCGCTGTCAGCTCGGACCCACCGGAAGTGCCTCCTTATTACGCACAAAAAAATGAATACTCCCCCGGCTAGCTGGGACCCACCTTGGTGGGAGGCTGACTTGTGGGCCTACTAAGTTGACGGGGACGAAGGGCTTTGTCAACTTAGTCAATACGAACGATTCTAGCTCCAGTGACCGTACGATGTCCATCCAACGGCCGTAGTGCTTCTTCAACCTCTGGTCTTCTTGCTCCAGCTGCCCAAAGCAGCGCCGGTCGCGCCGCATGCTCCTGCCTCCCGTGGCCGGCTGTGCTGCCGCCGAGGCCTCACCGCCCCCTACTATTCCCACCGCTGGCCAGGCCGTGCGGCGACGGCAGCCTCACACCGCAGCCGAACCAGTGAACCCTCGTACTCTTCTCCGCGCGAGCTTCCACTGCCGCGTCTTCCCCGGCTCCGCGTCGTCCCCTTCCTAGGCCTCGCCGTCGTCCACCGCCGTGGTGCTCTCCGCGTGGCGTGGTCAACGTGGTCAAGGAACGACTTCCATCGGAAGAGTACTGTACGTGGAGAGGCTGACAGCTGGGTCCCCGGCCACAGCCCAGTTTTTTTGTGATTTGCCAAGTAAGTCGCTTTGTCAGGCCTGTTGGGCCGCAAATCTTTCAAGACGAGGAGAGCTTTCATTCGGCTGGCCGAGAAAATGGCCCATCAGTAATGAGAAATGGGCTGTACATTTTTAAAACACATGAAACCGACAATTAGTTTCAAATATCTTTTTTTTTCATTTCAAGATTTTAAATTATATTAATTTTTATGCGTGGAGAATTTGTTGGATTTTATATTGATATACATTTATTTTTAAAATCAGTTTGAATGTAAGTCGAAATTTCGGGATTAAAAACAGTTCGGACCGCACCGAAATATGCAAAATTTCGTATAATTTTTTAACCGTGGCCACAATATGGGCTGTAATGCTAACAAAAAGAATATGGGCTCCAAAAAAACCCTTAAGAATTAGCAAATGGGCTGTAAATTATTAGAAATAATGGCAGATGGGCTGTATGCTGTTTTCCACAGATTTGAGGCTTTCCTAAAAAAAGGTTGATGCACAAGCACTGACTGTTGGATATCCATCCAACGGCCGTCGTGCTTCTTCAATCTCTGCTCTTCCTGCTCCAGCCGCTCAAACAAGCGCCGGCGGGACTGCCTGCTCCCTCCTCCCCGCGGCCGGATGTAATGCCGCGCAGGCCTCACTGCCCCACCGTACTCCCAACGCTGGCCTAGCCATCCCTTTACTCACCCACACCTGTTGTTATTCTCCGGCGATGGCAGACGAACCAGTAAACCCTCATACAGTCGTACTCCCCTCCGCGTGGGAAACAACTGCCGAGTCTCCCCTGCCTCCGTGACGTCCCCTTCCTAGGCCTCGCCGTCGTCCACCGCCGTGGTGCTCTCGGCGCGGCGTGGTCAATGTGGTCAACGACCGACTTCCATCGGAAGAGTACTGTGCGTGGAGACGCTGACAGCTGGGTCCACGGCCGCAGCAAGGAAGTGCCTCCTTGTTACGCGCAAAATAATTATTCCTCCACCTGACAGCGTGGACCCACCGGACGGGCCACCGTATTTCGCGAAAAAAACATTTCCCCCCGACTGCTGGGACCCACCAGCTACACCTTCGCACACAAGGAAGTGCGTCCGGGCAAAAAAAATGATTCGCCCCCCTGACTGCTGGGACCCACCAGCTACATCTTCGCACGCAAGGAAGTGCCTGACAGTCGGGACCCACCTGGTTGAAGCATACATAGCGTTGTCATTCTGGTCGCGAACGTGTACGTACATATATACTGGTGGATGTAGAGGCGCGCACGTAGCATGTACACGTACGTACAACGGCCAAGGTGCAAGAAAGAAAATACGGCCACGTATGTGTACGTACGGGCGGGGTCTCGAAAGCCTACTCGTGCATATGTACGGCGAGGGCTCGTTGACATGGCTGGGTCGGAACGGAGAAACAGCGTCGTCATCGTGTTCATGGGGAGGCAACGGAATGCGTTATGTTCATGGGGAGGCAACGGAATGCGTCGTGCTCATCGGGAGGCAACGGAACGCGTGGGAGCCAACCGGCTGGGTCGGAACGGAATGCGTGGTCGTGTTCGTCGGGAGGGCTTGGACGGAACAGGCGATGGAAACGAGGCCTGGCGTACCGCAGAACGGAGGAAACGGCCTTGTGTTCGACCGGCCACGTTCGAAACGGGATCCTGTTCATCAGGAGGGGTCTGGCGTACCGCAAAACGGACGAAACGGACCTCCTACGGTCGAAATGGGGGTCCTGTTGATCGGGAGGGGTGTGGCGTACCGCAAAATGGACGAAACAGACCTCCTACGGTCGAAACGGGGGTCCTGTTGATTGGGAGGGGTGTGGCGTACCGCAAAGCGGACGAAACGGACCTCCGACGGTCGAAATGGGGGTCCTGTTCATCGGGAGCGGTGTGGCGTACCGCAAAACGGGACTCCACGGGATACTGTTCATCTCCACCGTCGACCTCCTCCAGCCTCCACGGGCTACCGTCGACCTCCTCCAGCCTCCACGGGCTCCTGTTCATCCAGCCTCCAACGCGCACTACTCCACTGGCTACTGTTCAACCACCCCTCCACGGGCACCCCTCCACCGTCTACTGTTCATCCAACCCTCAACACCACGGGGTCCTGTTCAACCACCCCTCCACGGGCACCCCTCCACCGTCTACTGTTCATCCAGCCCTCCACACCACGAGGTCCTGTTCAACCACCCCTCCACGGGCACCCCTCCACCGTCTACTGTTCATCCAGCCCTCCACACCACGGGGTCCTGTTCATCCAGAGGCAACGCCACCGCTCACTGTTCATCCAACCCCCCCGCAACACTCACTGTTCATCCCAGAGGCAGCATCGATCGGCTTCAGTTAGCATCAATAGCGAAGGAATCACTCGATCAGGTTCAGTTAACAGCTATCGATCGATCGCTCGGGTTCAGTAACGCGTAGCCGGCAGTGCAATCGCTCGGGTTCAGTTAGAGCCCAACGCCTCGCTCGAGTTCAGTTAGAGCCAACGCCTCGCACACACGCGCGTACGTGTACGAGAGAAACGCGCATCGCTCGGCCCCCGACCTCCCACCGTAACAGGGAACTCCCTGAAATTTTCCTCGCCCTCGCTTCTACCACGGTTTTTTCCGTCATGGATGGCCCAAAGAATGTCATGCAGCTGCATCTCCGGCCCGCCCAGGACGAAAAGCCCATTTTCTATCATGATTTTTTGTCATAGAAGTAGGAGCCCACCACATCTATGATGATACCGGGTTTTGTCACAATTATCGTCATAGAACTGTCATATGTATGACAGAAAAAAATTTCGTTCGGCCCAAAATGTCACGGATGTGTCTTTTTTTTGTAGTGATGGGAACGGCGGTGGAGTCTTGGCAGACGGGGCCTGTCTGCGGCCCCGCGGGTGTCCTCGGCAAGTGGTCTTGCCGTGGCGTCGCGGTTGTCCCCGGCAAGGATCTTGCCGGGGGTCTCGTGGATCTCCTCGGCAAGGATCTCGCCGAGAATCGTCGTCTTCTGGTCCTCATCTGATCTTGGATGTTTATGATCTTGACAAAGATCTGCATGCTACCACGGAGGTGCCTCCCGAGCCTTGGTTCCAATGTGGTTGTTGGCGGTGTTGGAACCCTTGGGCTCAAGGGTGGCGCGCCCTGTGGGCGTTGGGCAAGTTGCCTCGGCAAGACGCTTGCCGGGGCTGCGGAGGCCGCCCTGAAAAGGGTCTCGCCGGGGGAGTCCACCTCGCCCTCTTGCTCTTTGTGTTCTTGGTCTTGGCGTTGATTTGCCCGTCTTGTGCTTTTGGCTGGAGCGCTGCTCTGGTATTCTTGTGCTTCTGCTCCCTCCCCTTGCCCTGCTAAGTGTGGCCGCAGGTGCGGCTCTTACTGCCCGCGCACAAGTATAGGGGTAAAAAGGAGAGACCCTACTTTTGTACACCGACAGGAGCCCCCGGGCCTGGGCCACACATAAGCGTAATGCGTTGTGGGCCAGGCCCAGAACGGTGCGCGGGCAGGCGGGGCGGAATTTTACCGCGGTAATTCCCTCGTCCGTCGCGCTTCCCCACGACCCGCGTTGAATGTGTGACGTGGGGGTTGTGCGTGGGGCGGTTGCTGCTCTCATGCATTACATCGCATTAAATAGTAACGAGGCGGCCCGCGCCTTCCCCATAAAAAAGGAGAAACCGCAGGCGCGACGCCCATTTACCCTCTGTGCCTTCTCCAATCTCGGAGCCGCCGTCCTTCCCTTCTTCCTTCTCAAGCTCTCGCTTTCGCTCGCCGCTGCCGCCTCGCCCTTGCTGTCCCTCATCCCTCGTCTCCCTCAGCCGCCATGGCACCCAAAACCAGCAAAGGCAAGGGAACGATCAAGGACGCCGGGGGGAAGGAGGCGCCGGAGAGCGAGTTGGCAGCGCGGCGGACGCAGCTCGCCTACTTCCCTTCGACGGTCGACGCGGTTCACCTCCGGGACTACTTCAATCCCCTGTGGGGTTGCGAGACGAAGGGGACCTGCCACACGCATCATCCCCCGTCGGTTTCGCCGAGGCCGGCCCGAATCAGTACCCCTTTTTCGTCGATTACTTTTCCTGCGGGCTCTGCCCCCCTTTCTCCGATTTCTTCAATGACGTCATGCACACCTACGGCTTCCACCTTCTGGATTTCACTCCAAATGCCGTGGCGTGCATGGCCTTTTTCGCCCATCTCTGCGAGGGCTTCGCCAGAGTGCATCCGAGCACGGCACTCTTCCGCCACTACTTTTATCCTCAGATCCAAAAGGGAGCCGCAATCTCTGGTTGTGTCGCCTGGATTCTAAGGAGCCAGGAGAAGGGGACATATCCAGAGGGCGCCTAGAAGGAGAGGTGGGAGGAGTGGCGGAGCCGGTGGTGCTGGATTGAGGAGGAGGACCCATAGGAATTTTGCCGGGTCCGCCAGGCGCCGCTGGTTCGTAGAGATGATTGGGGCGAAGTTGACGCCGAGGATGAGAAGCTCACGATTGCCACCACCAGGATCCACCGCCTCACCGTGGTCGGGCTCACCCTTGAGATGATTGGGGCAGATTTCATCCGCCACCGAATCGCTCCACTTCATAACAAGGGGAGGCCGGCCTGGCTTTTCAGGAACGCGGCTGATATCATGAGGCTTCGCCATGGCTTGAACCACAACCTCAAGGCGATGAGGCACGCCCACCTTTGCCAGAGGCTTTTCTAGCTCGACGTGTATTGCGACGGCAGGGCCGAGAGGTCCGGCAAAGCTGCGAAGGCCGGCAAGGTCGTCAAGGGGCCCTTGTTTTGGTTGCCGGCGGGAGTAGTCCCGCTGAGCAACAATTCTCGCCTAACCGACATCATCGCCATGATGCCGGACTTCAATGCGCACGACCTCGACCCAAATTGGTCCGAGCCAGGGGCGGATCAGGTGCAGGAGTTCTTCGACAGCCTGTCAGAGAAGTACGTCCGTGCTGAGCCACTGCTCGTACAAGACACCACCCAAGTGGAGCTGGACTATATCGCCGCCAGGGCGGCGGAGGCGGAGCTCGCCAAGGAGGCTGGCAGCGCCGACCACGTGGAGGACTAGGCCGAGGCTGCTGCGGAGGAGAAGGAGCTTGTCGGGTGGGCGGAGTCTGCTGGGGAGGCCAGCAGCGCTGACACCCGGGACCATCTTATCGAAGACGTGGTGGACGAGTCGACCGAGGAGGAGGCCGAAGCTGACGATCCTCCGGCCTTGGAGAGAAGGCGTGTCCTGCGGCGGGCCACCTCTGGCGAGCCGGTCCGGCCCGGCAGGACCGAGTAGCGGCAAGAGATCCAGGGGGAGTCTGTGTGCCTGACGAGGGCTGCGGAAGCAAAGAAGGTGGTGAAGGTCGCGGTGGCGAAGAGGAAAACAACCGCCTCTTCTTCGTCTAAGCGTCCTCGGACCCCACCTGCTTCTCCTCCCCCCGCGGATGTCGACACGGAGGTCGTCTTTGACCTTGGGGTCTCTCAGCCCGAGGAGGAAGAGGAAGGCAACGGAAGAGGAGGCAGAGGATGAGTAAGTCTCTTGTCTTTTGTCATCTCCGTCCCCTCAGACCCTGCCGCTTTTCTTGACTTGTCTTTGTCTTCGCAGGGATGTGGAGACGCTGGCCCAGAGGGTGGCGAAGAGAGCCAGGGCCTTGACGGGTGGCCAGCCCCCGGCGGGCACCTCGGGTACGCCGCTGGTGGTGGAGAGCAGCCCGGATAGCAGCCCTCGGCGCAGCCCCCAGCGTGTGTTCACCACTCGCTCCCTATCAACGTGTGTTGAGGTACGATCTCTTGGCGCTGACCTTGCCGTGGTTGCAGGAGGAGGACGGCAGCAGGAGGAGCCACTGAGGGCCACCCCCAACACGCTGTCCCCATCAACCACGCCGCCCCGAGGGGCATCCCCGGAAAGGGTCTTGCCGGGGACCGAGCCCATGCGCATGGAGGAGGTGGAGGAGGAGAACCCGGGCACCGACTGCTTCGTCCCGGCACCGAATGTTGGTGTGGAGGGGGCCACTTCTTCCCAGCCTGGCACGGGTGAGTCGTTTGTCTTCTGTCCCTGTTCGTTCTTCTTTTGAATTTTGGTCTTGGCTTTGCCTCATCCTCCTTCTTGGCATCTAGGCGCTCCCTCGGAAGACCAGGAGAATATCGACACTGTCATCGAGGAGGTCTCCACGGACGCTGAGGCCGAGGCCAACAAGATCGCCGCCGAGGAGGCCCCCAGGGCCGCAGATGAGGACGCCGCCAAGGAGCCTGCTGGGGAGGCCGGCAAGGGAGCTGCCGAGGAGGGGGCAGTCGACGACCAACCTTCCTCCTCTGCCACCTCCGGCTCGGGTAAATACCTGAAGGTGAGTGAAGACTTGTTTGTCCACCTCCCAGGGGCGGCGGGCACCAGGGCGCCCACCGAGGGGGAGGTGTTTGATGACGAGGTGCTCGCCACCGCCGGGCTCGAGGTTGTCGACGAACCGAGTGCTGGCGGCGGCGGTTCCCAGGAGGAGCAGCTCCTCCGGGGCATGAGCGCCAACTTCTAGAAGCTCCAGGCGCTCCATCGTGCCCGTCTGGACAAGGCAAAGTCCAGGATGGCGAAGGTGGACAAGGCGGAGGCAGAGCTCGAGGGGCGCGTCGCCGAGACGCAGGCTTGGTTCCGCCAAGCCCATGAGGAGCTGAAGGTTGCCCAGGACCTGCTGGCCGAGCGCAAGCTGGAACTTATCATGAAGCAGGCCAACATCGAGAAGACCCAGGAGGCGGCAAGGGAACAGGCTGCAAAGGACGAGGCTGATCGGCACCAGCACCAGGCCGAACTGAACTCCCAAGAGGACGATCTTGCCGCTCGTGAGGAGAAGCTCGCCGCAACACTCCGCAGCAAGGATGAGGAAGTCGAGAAGCTTGTCGTGCAGCGGACCCGGGAACTGGAGCAGAGGCACGAGGAGGCTCTCAATGCTCAGGCCCAGGTCCAGGCCGGCAAGGTGAAGGAGCTGGAGGTGGAGCGGGATGGGCTGAAGGACCAGGTCCTGAAGCTGACCAAGGAGAAGGACACGCTCAACAGTGCTCTGGTTGAGGCGCAGGCCGCAGTCCTCGGCAAGGCTGAGCAGCAATCCAAGGCCAACGACTCCATCAAAGACCTGAAGCTGAAGCTAGAGGGTCTTGAGGGGACGCTTTTGGAGGTCAGGGCCCGGGAGGGGACCCTGACCAAGGATCTAGAGAAGGAGAGGCAGCTACGGAGGAATGACGCCGCCAACCACGAGGATTTCGTGAAGGGCGAAAACCTCTGGATCAGCCGCCTCGCAGACGTCGCCGGCAGGATCACCACGAAGCTGGCCGCCATGGGGATGCCGAATGTGAGCCCCAACACCAAACTGACTCTGTTCTTCGAGGGTGTTCTGAGGGCCCTGGAGCAGTTCCGCTCCAACAGGGCGACCTCTCTGGCCGACGAGGCCCGGAAGCTTTGCCGGGGTGCCATGACCAAGGTCCTCACTAAGGTGGCGTACTGGAACCCCGACCTCGACTTCGACGCCGCGCTGGAGAGCTTGCCGGAGGATGTGGACCTCGCGACGCTCGAGGAGCGTATCAAGCCCATCATCAGCCGCGTCGACGGAGTTTGGAGGATAGAAGGTCAGTGCCGGGACTAGGCACTCCGCCTCTCATCGCCGCTGCAGGTTCGCGACCAAGACAATTTTTATCTTTAGTTAGAACCGCAGCAACAATTGATGTAATATAACCCTGCAGCACTTTAATATCATGCATGCTATCTTCCCGTTAGATCTTCCTTTGTATGTTCGTACCCTACGCTTGTTGAGATAAGGCTACCGGCGCGTAAACCCATACCGTGGTGCTTTAAGGACGGATCCTTAGCACCCTGCCGGAAGGGCACTTGCTGCCGGGCAAGCCACCTTGCCGCCGCCAGCGTGGTCGCTTGAACTGTCGAGCAGACTCGAAGCAAGACAAGAGCACAGCTGGCAACGGGTAGGCCACCTAGCTGCCGCCAGCGCGGCCGCATGAACTGTCGAGCGGGCTCGAGACAGAAACAAAGGCGTTGCCAATAGCGGAAGGGTCCCATCGCGTGCAGGTTTCACGTACAAAGAACGAGACCTCTCGGGGAGGACAGCCTTATATAAGTGAAAATAACCAAGATTTCGCGTGACTTAGCTTTTCTGCCGCCGCATGAGCGTTCAACATATCCGCTGATGACGCCGCTTGCTCGGTCGTCTTCTTCCTTGGAGCCATGGCGATGAAGAACTGCTAAACTAACTGCTAGACTAGATTTTCACAACTGCGCCCCCTACCTAGCACGCCAAAGATGTCGGTGGAAACGACACCTATGGAATCACTGGGATCCCTTCTACGGTTGGCGGGCGCGGGGTTGTGCAAAGAGCAGGTCTAGGAGCCAGCACACAGGTCGTTTACCCAGGTTCGGGCCGCGAAGATGCGTAAAACCCTAGTCCTGCTTCGGTGTGTATTGGAGTGTTCTTGAGCTCTCGAACTAGCTACGGTGCGTGCGTAGTCCAAGAGATCCGAATCCTTCTCCTGGACGCCTCGGGCCTCCTTTTATAGTCAAAAGGGGTCGCCACAGTGGCACACAGGAGGTGGAAAGGTATACAGTGTACAAGCTTATCGCCTGTCATTATGGGACAAGACACATTAAATGCGCTCCTTAGGTGTCCCGTTGCTTTATTGGGGATGGTAGCGAGGCCCTCCCCATCCGTCGCTGCTGCGCCTCGTTCCGACATGCGTCGAGGCCAACGAGGCATGCAGCGCCATGTAGGCTGGCAGGCTGCTGAAATGGCGTGGTGGTAGGGTCTTCACGAAGATCTGCATGCCACCACGCAGGTGTATGCTGAGTTGGCCTAGAAGCCGCACGTCGCCACACAAGTGCCTGCCCAGCTGGTTGGGCTGGCAGCTGTATGGGAACGGCGGTGGAGTCTTAGCGGACGCGGGCCTGGCTGCGGCCCCGCGGGTGTCCTCGGCAAGGGTCTTGCCGGGGCCCCGACAAGTGGTCTTGCCGTGGCGTCGCGGTTGTCTCCGGCAATGATCTTGCTGGGGGTGTCGTGGATCTCCTCGGCAAGGATCTCGCCGAGGATCGTCGTCTTTTGGTCCACATCTGATCTTGGATGTTTATGATCTTGACAAAGATCTGCATGCCACCACGGAGGTGCCTCCCGAGCCTTGGTTCCAATGTGGTTGTTGGCGGTGTTGGAACCCTTGGGCTCAAGGGTGGCGCGCCCTGCTGGCGTTGGGCAAGTTGCCCCGGCAAGACGCTTGCCGGGGCTGCGGAGGCCGCCTCGGCAAGGGTCTCGCCGGGGGAGTCCACCCCGCCCTCTTTCTCTTTGTGTTCCTGGTCTTGGCGTTGCTTTGCCCGTCTTGTGCTTTTGGCTAGAGCGCTGCTCTGGTATTCTTGTGCGTCTGTTCCCTCCCCTTGCCCTGCTAAGTGTGGCCGCAGGTGTGGCTCTGACTGCCCGCGCACAAGTATAGGGGTAAAAAGGAGAGCCCCTACTTTTGTACACCGACACTAGCACATTTAAGTCTAACCCACATCCTAGGCATAGTGATTTTGTGAGCAAACAACTTATGGGAACAAGAATCAACTAGCATAGGAAGGCAAAACAAGCATAACTTCAAAACTTTCAACACATAGAGAGGAAACTTGAATATATTGCAATTCCTACGAGCATAAGTTCCTACCTCATAATAATTCTCAGTAGCATCATGATAACCCATAATTATAGGGGATCAATTGTAGAATCTTTCTATAAGTAAGAGTGTCGAACCCAACGAGGAGCTAAAGGTAGAACAAATATTCCTTCAAGTTCTATCGACCACCGATACAACTCTACGCACGCTTAACATTCACTTTACCTAGAACAAGTATGAAACTAGAAGTACTTTGTAGGTGTAACAGGATAGGTTTGCAAGATAATAAAGAGCACGTAAATAAAAACTAGGGGCTATTTAGATAAAGAAACAATAAAGTTAGTATAGCGAGTGTGGAAAAGTGGTGGTAGGAGTTGCGAAATTGTCCCTAAGAAATTGACTACTTTACTAGACCGACAGCAAGTTTTATGTGGGAGAGGCCACTGCTAGCATGTCATCCCTGACTTGGAATCCTATGCACTTATGATTGGAACTATTAGCAAGCGTCCGCAACTACTAACGTTCATTAAGGTAAAACCCAACCATAGCATTAAGATATATTGGTCCCGCTTCAATCCCGTATGCATCAATTTCTATGCTAGGTTGAAGCTTCTGTCACTCTTGCCCTCCAATACATAGTCCTATCAACATACAGCTAACCCTATGGTGTGATCCACGCGCGCGCTCATATGATGGGCACCAAAGGATAGCAACATATATAACCACAAGAAAATTAAACCAATCATAGCAGTTCATCAATCACCGATAGGACAACAAAAATCTACTCAGACATCATAGGATGGCAACACATCATTGGATAATAATATGAAGCATAAAGCACCATGTTCAAGTAGAGGGTACAGCGGGTTGCGGGAGAGTGGAGCGCTGTAGATAGAGGGGGGAAGGTGATGGAGATGTTTGTGAAGATGGCGTAGGTGTTGGTGAAGATCGCGGTGATGATGATGGCCCCGGCGGCGTTCTGGCGCCACCGGAAGCGAGAGAGAGCCCCCATCCTTCTTCTTCTTCCTTGACCTTCTCCCTAGGTGGGAGAAGGGTTTCCCCTCTGGTCCATGGTCTCCATGGCGTGGGAGGGGCGAGAGCCCCTCCAAGATTGGATCTGTCTCTCTCTATTTCTGCGTTCTCAGATCTGGCCTTTCACCGTTTCTTTTATAACCAGAGATCCGTAACTCCGATTGGGCTGAATTTTGGACACGATCTCTATTCGGAAATTAGCTTTCTTACGGTGACAGAAGGGCTCCAACCGCCTTACGGGGTGGCCATGAGGGTCCACGGCGCGCCTGACCCCCTGGGGCGCGCCCCCTGCCTCGTGGCCCCCTCGGGCATCATATCGCCTTGATTCTTCTTCCCAAAAATCATAAATATTCCAAAAAATATCTCCGTCAGTTTTTATCTCGTTTGGACTCCGTTTGATATGGGTTTTCTGCGAAAGAAAAAACATGCAACAGACAGGAACTGGCACTGGGCACTGGATCAATATGTTAGTCCCAAATAGTATAAAAAGTTGCCAAAAGTATATGAAAGTTGTATAATATTGGCATGGAACAATCAAAAATTATAGATACGACGGAGACGTATCAGCATCCCCAAGCTTAATTGCTGCTCGTCCTTGAGTAGGTAAATGATAAAAGATAATTTTTGATGTGGAATGCTACCTAGCATAATCTTGATCACATAATCTAATCATGGCATGAATATTAAGACACGAGTGATTCAAAGCAATAGTCTATCATTTGACATTAAGACAATAATACTTCAAGCATACTAATAAAGCAATCATGTCTTTTCAAAACAACATGGCCAAAGAAAGTTATCCCTACAAAACCATATAGTCTGGCTATGCTCCATCTTCACCACACAAAATATTCACATCATGCACATCGCCGATGACAAGCCGAGCAATTGGTTCATACTTTTTAACGCGCTTCAGCCTTTTCAACCCTCACACCATACATGAGCGCAAGCCATGGACATAGCACTATGGGTGGAATAGAATATGATGATGGAGGTTGTGTGGAGAAGACAAAAAAGGAGAAAGTCTCACATCGACGCGGCTAATCAACGGGCTATGGAGATGCCCATCAATTGATGTCAATGTGAGGAGTAGGGATTGCCATGCAACGGATGCACAAGAGCTATAAGTGTATGAAAGCTCAAACTGGAAACTAAGTGGGTGTGTGATACGTCTGCAGCGTATCTATAATTTTTTATTGTTCCATGCTATATTATATTCTGTTTTGGACATTATTGGGCTTTATTATACACTTTTATATTATTTTTGGGACTAACCTATTAACCGGAGGCCCAGCCCAGAATTGCTGTTTTTTTGCCTATTTCAGAGTTTCGCAGAAAAAGAATATCAAACGGAGTCCAAACGGAATGAAACCTTCGGGAACATGATTTTCGGAACGAACGTGATCCAGAGGACTTGGACCCTATGTCAATACATCAACCAGTAAGGCACGAGGTAGGTGTTTGGGATCGTAGCAGAAATTAAAATTTTCTACGCATCACCAAGATCAATCTATGGAGTTTACTAGCAACGAGAGGGGAGGAGTGCATCTACATACCCTTGTAGATCGCGAGCGGAAGCGTTCTAGAGAACGGGGTTGATGGAGTCGTACTCGTCGTGATCCAAATCATCGATGATCCAAGCGCCGAACGGACAGCGCCTCCGCGTTCAACACACGAACGGAGCGGTAACGTCTCCCACGCCTTGATCCAGCAAGGAGGAGGGAGAGGTTGAGGAAGAAGGCTCCAACAGCAGCACGACGGCGTGGTGGTGGTGGAGTGACAATTCTCCGGCAGGGCTTCGCCAAGCACACGCGGAGGACGAGAGGTGTTGGGAGGAGAGGTGCCGCGCCTTGGATGTGGTGCTGCAGCCCTCCCCTCACCCCTCTATTTATAGGGAGAAGGGGGAAGGGGGCCGGCCCCTCTAGATGAGATCTAGAGGGGGGCGGCGGCCAAGGGGGGAGGGAGCTTGCCCCCCAATCAAGGGGGGGAGCGCCCCCCTTTAGGGTTCCCCCAAACCCTAGGCGCATGGGCCCTAGGGGGGTTGGCGCCCAGCCCACTAAGGGCTGGTTCCCTTCCACCTACAGCCCATAAGGCCCTCCGGGGCAGGTGGACCCCCGGAACCCCTCTGGTGGTCCCAGTACAATACCGGTATACCCCCGAATATTTCCGGTGACCGTATGGTGACTTCCCATATATAAATCTTTACCTCCGGACCATTCCGGAACTCCTCGTGACATCCGGGATCCCATCCGGGACTCCGAATAACATTCGGTAATCACATACAAACCTTCGTTATAACCCTAGCGTCATCGAACCTTAAGTGTGTAGACCCTACGGGTTCGGGAATCATGCAGACATGACCGAGACACCTCTCTAGCCAATAACCAATAACGGGATCTGGATACCCATGTTGGCTCCCACATGTTCCACGATGATCTCATCGGATGAACCACGATGTCAAGGATTCAAGCAATCCCGTATACAATTCCCTTTGTCAATCGGTACTTTACTTGCCCGAGATTCGATCGTCGGTATCCCAATACCTCGTTCAATCTCGTTACCGGCAAGTCACTTTACTCGTTCTGTAATGCATGATACCGTGACTAACTACTTAGTCTCATTGAGCTCATTATGATGATGCAATACCGAGTGGGCCCAGAGATACCTCTCCATCATACGGAGTGACAAATCCCAGTCTCGATCCGAGCCAACCCAACAGACACTTTCGGAGATACCTGTAGTGCACCTTTATAGCCACCCAGTTACGTTGTGACGTTTGGTACACCCAAAGCATTCCTACGGTATCCGGGAGTTGCACGATCTCATGGTCTAAGGAAATGATACTTGACATTAGAAAAGCTTTAGGAAACGAACTACATGATCTAGTGCTATGCTTAGGATTGGGTCTTGTCCATCACATCATTCTCCTAATGATGTGATCCCGTTATCAATGACATCCAATGTCCATGGTCAGGAAACCGTAACCATCTATTGATCAACGAGCTAGTCAACTAGACGCTCACTAGGGACATGTTATGGTCTATGTATTCACACATGTATTACGATTTCCGGATAACACAATTAAAGCATGAACAATAGACAATTATCATGAACAAGGAAATATAATAATAACCATTTTATTATTGCCTCTAGGGCATATTTCCAACAGTAGGGGGGAGCGCCTACCCCCCTGGGCGCGCCCTCCACCCTCGTGGGGCCCACGTTGCTCCACCGACGTACTTCTTCCTCCTATATATACCTATGTACCCCCAAACTACCAGATACGGAGCCAAAAACCTAATTCCACCGCCGCAACCTTCTGTACCCGTGAGATCCCATCTTGGGGCCTTTTCTGGAGCTCCGCCGGAGGGGGCATCGATCACGGAGGGCTTCTACATCAACACCATAGCCTCTCCGATGATGTGTGAGTAGTTTACCTCAGAACTTCGGGTCCATAGTTATTAGCTAGATGGCTTCTTCTCTCTTTTTTTGGATCTCAATACAATGTTCTCCCCCTCTCTTGTGGAGATCTATTCGATGTAATCTTCTTTTGCGGTGTGTTTGTTGAGACCGATGAATTGTGGGTTTATGATCAAGTTTATCTATGAACAATATTTGAATCTTCTCTGAATTCTTTTATGTACGATTGGTTATCTTTGCAAGTCTCTTCGAATTATCAGTTTGGTTTGCCCTACTAGATTGATCTTTCTTGCAATGGGAGAAGTGCTTAGCTTTGGGTTCAATCTTGCGGTGTCCTTTCCCAGTGACAGTAGGGGCAGCAAGGCACGTATTGTATTGTTGCCATCGAGGATAACAAGATGGGGTTTATGTCATATTGCATGAGTTTATCCCTCTACATCATGTCATCTTACTTAAAGCGTTACTCTGTTCTTTTGAAGTTAGTACTCTAGATGCATGCTGGATAGCGGTCGATGTGTGGAGTAATAGTAGTAGATGCAGGCAGGAGTCGGCCTACTTGTCACGGACGTGATGCGTATATACATGATCATACCTAGATATTCTCATAACTATCCTCAATTCTGTCAATTGCTCAACAGTAATTTGTTTACCCACCGTAATACTTATGCTCTCGAGAGAAGCCACTAGTGAAACCTATGGCCCCCGGGTCTATTTTCCATCATATTAATCTTCCAACACTTAGCTATTTTCATTGCCTTTTATTTTACTTTGCATCTTTATTATAAAAATACCAAAAATATTATCTTATCATATCTATCAGATCTCACTTTTGTAAGTGGGCGTGAAGGGATTGACAACCCCTTTATTATGTTGGTTGCAAGGATTTTATTTGTTTGTGTAGGTGCGAGGGACTCGTGCGTGGCCTCCTACTGGATTGATACCTTGGTTCTCAAAAACTGAGGGAAATACTTACACTGCTTTACTGCATCACCCTTTCCTCTTCAAGGGAAAACCAACGCAGTGCTCAAGAGGTAGCACTGTGCATCCAACTTGCTTGCTCATGAAGACCTCGGGCATTTGAGGAAGCCCATCGTCGGAATATACAAGCCAAGTTCTATAATGAAAATTCCCACTAGTATATAAAAGTGATAACTCAAGAGACTCGCTATATGAAGAACATGGTGCTACTTTGAAGCACAAGTGTGGTAAAAGGATACTAACATTGCCCCTTTCTCTTTTTTTCTTTTTTTTGCGGGCTTCTTTGGCCCCCCTTTTTTTATTTAGGCTTCTTTGGCCTCTTTTTTTGGGGGGGGGGGCAATGCTCTAATAATGATGATCATCACACTTTTATTTACTTGCAACTCAATATTACAACTTGATACTAGAACAAAGATATGACTCTATATGAATGCCTCCGGCGGTGTACCGGGATGTGCAATGATCTAGCATAGCAATGCCATCAAAAAATGGACATGCCATGAAAACATCATGCTAGCTATCTTACGATCATGCAAAGCAATATGACAATAAATGCTCAAGTCATGAATATGATGATGATGGAAGTTGCATGGAAATATATCTCGGAATGGCTATGGAAATGCCATAATAGGTAGGTATGGTGGCTGTTTTGAGGAAGATATAATGAGGCTTATGTCTGACAGAGCGTATCATATCACGGGGTTTGGATGCACCGGTGAAGTTTGCACCAACTCTCGAGGTGAGAAAGGGCAATGCACGGTACCGAAGAGGCTAGCAATGATGGAAGGGCGAGAGTGTGTATAATCCATGGACTCACATTAGTCATAAAGAACTCATATACTTATTGCAAAAGTTTATTAGCCCTCGAAGCAAAGTACTAATACGAATGCCCCTAGGGGGATAGATTGGTAGGAAAAGACCATCGCTCGTCCCCGACCGCCACTCATAAGGAAGAAAATCAATAAATACCTCATGCTCCAACTTCGTTACATAACGGTTCACCATACGTGCATGCTACGGGAATCACAAACTTCAACACAAGTATTTCTACAATCCACAACTACCCACTAGCATGATTCTAATATCACCATCTTTATATCGCAAAACTATTGCAAGGAATCAAACATATCATATTCAGTGATCTACAAGTTTTATGTAGGATTTTATGACTAACCATGTGAATGACCAATTCCTGTCATCTCTCTAAATAGATATAAGTGAAGCGAGAGAGTTTAATTCTTTCTACAAAAGATATGCCCACGCTCTAACAAGTATAAGTGAAGCAAAAGAGCATTCTACAAATGGCGGTTTTCTATGTAAAGAGAAACAGACAATTGATACGTCTCCAACGTATCTATAATTTATGAAGTATTCATGCTATTATATTACCTGTTTTGGATGTTTATGGGCTTTACTAAACACTTTTATATTATTTTTGGGACTAACCTATTAACCGGAGGCCCAGCCCAAATTGCTGTTTTCTTGCCTATTTCAGTGTTTCGAAGAAAAAGAATATCAAATGGAGTCCAAACGGAATGAAACCTTCGGGAGAGTTATTTTTGGAACGGAAGCAATCCAGGAGACTTGGAGTAGACGTCAGGGAAGCTTCGAGGAAGCCACGAGGCAGGGAGGCGCACCCTACCCCCCTGGGCGCGCCCACACCCTCATGGGCCCCTCGTGGCTCCCCTAACCGACTTCTTTTGCCTATATATGTCCATATACCCTAAAAACATCGGAGAATAGAATAGATCAGGAGTTCTGCCGCCGCAAGCCTCTGTAGCCACCAAAAACCAATCGGGACCCTGTTCCGGCACCCTGCCGGAGGGGGGATCCCTCACCGGTGGCCATCTTCATCATCCCGGCGCTCTCCATGACGAGGAGAGAGTAGTTCACCCTCGGGGATGAGGGTATGTACCAGTAGCTATGTGTTTGATCTCTCTCTCTCTCTTGTTCTTGAGGTGGTACGATCTTGATGTATCACGAGCTTTGCTATTATAGTTGGATCTTATGATGTTTCTCCCACTCTACTCTCTTGTAATGGATTGAGTTTTCCCTTTGAAGTTATCTTATCGGATTGAGTCTTTAAGGATTTGAGAACACTTGATGTATTCTTGCATGTGCTTATCTATGGTGACAATGGGATATTCACGTGATCTACTTGATGTATGTTTTGGTGATCAACATGCGGGTTTAGTGACCTTGTGAACTTATGCATAGGGGTTGGCACACGTTTTCGTCTTGACTCTCCGGTAGAAACTTTGGGGCACTCTTTGAAGTTCTTTGTGTTGGTTGAATAGATGAATATGAGATTGTGATGCGTATCGTATAATCATACCCACGGATACTTGAGGTGACATTAGGGTTTTGATTGATTTGTATCTTAAGGTGTTATTCTAGTACGGACTCTATGATACATCGAACGGAAGGAATAGCTTTGTGTTATTTTACTACGGACTCTTGAATAGATCGATCAGAAAGAATAACTTTGAGGTGGTTTTGTACCCTACAATAATCTCTTCATTTGTTCTCCGCTATTAGTCACTTTGGAGTGACTCTTTGTTGCATGTTGAGGGATAGTTATATGATCCAATTATGTTATTATTGTTGAGAGAACTTGCACTAGTGAAAGTATGAACCCTAGGCCTTGTTTCCTAGCATTGCAATACCGTTTACGCTCACATTTATCGCTTGCTACCTTGCTGTTTTTATATTTTTAGATTACAAATACTCATATATATCATCCATATTACACTTGTATCACCATCTCTTCGCCGAACTAGTGCACCTATACAATTTACCATTGTATTGGGTGTGTTGGGGACACAAGAGACTGTTTGTTATTTGGTTGCAGGGTTGTTTGAGAGAGACCATATTCATCCTACGCCTCCCACGGATTGATAAACCTTAGGTCATCCACTTGAGGGAAATTTGCTACTGTCCTACAAACCTCTGCACTTGGAGGCTCAACAACGTCTACAAGAAGAAGGTTGTGTAGTAGACATCAGCAATCCATACTTCAAATGATATAAGTGAAGCACATGAAGCATTCTATAAAGCCATACTCAAAGAATATACGTGAAGTGCAAAGAGCATTCTATAAATCAACCAAGGACTATCTCATACCAGCATGGTGCATAAAAGAAAAATGAAAACTAAATGCAAAAGACGCTCCAAGATTTGCACATATCGCATGAACGAAACGAATCCGAAAACATGCCGATACTTGTCGAAGAAAGATGGGATGCCTTCCGGGGCATCCCCAAGCTTAGATGCTTGAGTCTCCTTGAATATTTACTTGGGGTGCCTCGGGCATCCCCAAGCTTGAGCTCTTGCCTCTCCTCCTTCTTCTCACATCGAGACCTCCTCAAATCTTTGAACACTTCATCCACACAAAACTCAACAGAAAACTCGGTAAGATCCGTTAGTATAATTAAGCAAATCACTACTCTAACTACTGTTGTAAACCAATTCATATTTTGTTTTTGCATTGTGTCTACTGTAATATAACTTTTCCATGGCTTAATCCACTGATAGGAATTGATAGTTTCATCAAAACAAGCAAAATATGCATCAAAAACAGAATCTGTCTAAAACAGAACAGTCTGTAACAATCTGAACATTAACCATACTTCTTGTACTTCAAAAATTCTGCCAAAATTAGGAAAAATAAACAATTTGTATAGAAAGACAGTGCAAAAAGAATCAGAACCATTTGACGTCCAGTAAAAAATGTAAAATCGCGCACTACAGCCAAAGTTTCGGTCCTGCACCGCACAAACCAACAAGCATTGTAAACATCCTAAAGGCAAACCTTGGCACATTATTTTTTAATACAATGGAATTGTACAAGGGGATAATTTTTGTTGTTGAAAAGTTTCCGTAATCAAGATTCACAAAGTTTCTGTGAGCATGAACAAAGTTCAAGGAGCTCTCCCACTTCAACAATGCTTGTCTCTCTCAGTTTTCACTTTCCTTTTTGAAAAGGTTTTAGGTTCCACTATTTATTTTTTTGTTCTTAAACTTTATAAAAGCACACAACATAAATAAATGACTCTCTAAAACTTCCGGGTTGTCTCCCTGGCAGCACTTTCTTTAAAGCCATTAAGCTAGGCATATAGTGCTCAATTAATGAATCCACCCCGATCCCAAGGTATATCAAAGCCAATTTTAATTAGCAATGATTTGGCATTTAGTAGTGAGGACAAAGCAACATATATCAAGCAATGACTAAGTCTAACTCTCTTCCTATGCATCGGCATGTCATAAAAGAACAATTCATGCACACATAGTAAAGGCCAACGCATAGTCTAAATAGTTTCTTGCAATTTTATCATATTGGAAACATGGAGAGGTGGAGATATAGTTCCTCTCTCATAATAATTGCAAGTAGGAGCAGCAAGCACATGCATATTATACTCATCAAAATCATCATGTGCAATGGTAAAAGGCAACCCATCAATATAATCCTTAATAAAGGCAAACTTCTCTGATATAGTGTAGTCGGGAGAATTCAAAAAGATAATAGGACTATCATGCGTGGGTGCAATAGCAACAATTTCATGTTGAACATAAGGAACTATAGCAAGTTTATCTCCATTCGCATAATTCATATTGGCATCTTGGCTACAGGCATAGCAAGCATCATCAAAAAGGGATATTTCAAGAGAATCAACGGGATCATAACACTCATCATAGCAATCATCCTTTGGTAAGCACGAAGGGAAATTAAACAATATATTAGTTGAAGAGGTACTCTCATTAGAAGGTGGGCACGGGTGATCAATCCGCTCTTCCTCCTTTTGTTCTACGCTCTCCTCCTCATCTTTTCCATCCAATGACCTCACAGTTTTATCAGTTTCTTCTTCCATAGACTTTCTCAATAAATACATCAATATCGGCATTGTATTCATAATTCTCATAGCAATATTTAAGGATAGCTAAAATTTCAGGTCTATAAACAGCATCATAAAGATTTTCACACTCTTTAAATACAGATTCAATTTCATAAGCACCCATAAAAGCAACAAATTCTTCTATTTGTTCCACGTCATAGTAATCATATATACCTCTAGCATAAGAAGCCAAGGTTTCATTATCATTAAATTTGCATGAAAAGGGAAGGTGTGGAGACTTCATCCTAGAGCAACAAGTATAATCATATCTCAAGCATAGTTGCCTAGCATACCACTTCAACATATAAATTTGATCCCATAATAGTTTCCCTTTTTGAGTCAAGCGATAACCCCTAAAGTATTCACGTTGATCCAACGTGTCTCCCATTACCAAATTGAATGGGGTTTTCTCAGGATTATCAAAGTAGTACATAATATCTATCACATAACGAGCATCGAGGGTTTTAGGAGGTTCCCCATCTCCATGAGCAGCAAGTACACCTAATTTTTTTGGTATTTCGTGTTCCATATCCATAACTAAAGATAGAGAACAACTAAGAACAGAAAATAAAAATTACTTAGTGATAAAGTAAACAAGCACACACGAGAATATTCACCCCACGCTATTGCTCCCCAGCAACGGCGCCAGAAAAAGGTCTTGATAACCCACAAGTTAGGGGATCAATTGTAGCCTCTTTCGATAAGTAAGAGTGTCGAACCCAACGAGGAGCTAAAGGTGGAACAAATATTCCCTCAAGTTCTATCGACCACCGATACAACTCTACGCACGCTTAACGTTCGCTTTACCTAGAACAAGTATGAAACTAGAAGTACTTTGTAGGTGTAACCGGATAGGTTTGCAAGATAATAAAGGGCACGTAAATAAAAACTAGGGGCTGTTTAGATAAAGAAACAATAAAGTTACTATAGCGAGTGTGGAAAAGTGGTGGTAGGAGTTGTGAAATTGTTCCTAAGCAATTGACTACTTTACTAGACCGATAGCAAGTTTGATGTGGGAGAGGCCACTGCTAGCATGTCATCCCTGACTTGGAATTCTATGCACTTATGATTGGAACTATTAGCAAGCGTCCGCAAATACTAACGTTCATTAAGGTAAAACCAAGCCATATCATTAAGATATATTGGTCCCCCTTCAATCCCGTATGCATCAATTGCTATGCTAGGTTGAAGCTTCTGTCACTCTTGCCCTCCAATACATAGTCCTATCAACATACAACTAACCCTATGGTGTGATCCACGCGCGCGCTCATATGATGGGCACCAAAGTACAACAACATAACCACAAGCAAATTAAACAAATCATAGCAATTCATCAATCACCGATAGGACAACGAAAATCTACTCAGACATCATAGGATGGCAACACATCATTGGATAATAATATGAAGGATAAAGCACCATGTTCAAGTAGAGGGTACAGCGGGTTGCGGGAGAGTGGACCGCTGTAGATAGAGGGGGGAAGGTGATGGAGAGGTTGGTGAAGATGGCGTAGGTGTTGGTGAAGATCGCGGTGATGATGGCCCCGGCGGCGTTTCGGCGCCACCGGAAGCGAGGGGGAGAGAGCCCCCTCCTTCTTCTTCTTCCTTGACCTTCTCCCTAGGTGGGAGAAGGGTTTCCCCTCTGGTCCATGGTCTCCATGGCGTGGGAGGGGTGAGAGCCCCTCCGAGATTGGATCTGTCTCTCCGTCTCTCTCTGTTTCTGCGTTCTCAGATATGGCCTTTCACCGTTTCTTTTATAACCGGAGATCCGTAACTCCGATTGGGCTGAATTTTGGACATGATCTCTATCAGGAAATTAGCTTTCTTTCGCCGAAAGAAGGGCTCCAACCGCCTTACAGGGTAGCCACGAGAGTCCAGGGCGCGCCTGACCCCCTAGGGCGCGCCCCCTGCCTCGTGGCCCCCTCGGGCATCGTATCGCGTTGATTCTTCTTCCCAAAAATCATAAATATTCCAAAAAAAATCTCCGTCAGTTTTTATCCCGTTTGGATTCCGTTTGATATGGGTTTTGTGTGAAACAAAAAACATGCAACAGACAGGAACTGGCATTGGGCACTGGATCAATATGTTAGTCCCAAAAATTGCTATCGGCCATATCTTCAGATCTATAATTTTTGATTGTTACATGCCAATATTATACAACTTTCATATGACACGAAAGCATAGAAAACTTATTACTCTCCAAATAAGAAAATTTCTTCTCATCAATTGTAGTGGGAGCAAACTCAACAAAATAACTATCGTGAGAGTGAAAATTAAAATTATGATGACAAGTTTCATGGTTATCATTATTCTTTATAGCATACATGTCATCACCATAATCATCATAGATAGCAACTTTGTTATCATAGTCAATTGAAGCCTCATCCAAAATGGTGCATTCATCACTAAATAAACTCATGACCTCTCCAAATCCACTTTCATCATTATAATCGTCAGAAATAGGAGGCACACAATCATTATAACAAATTTCCACATCAAATCTTGGGGGACTAAAAATATCATCTTCATCAAACATAGCATCCCCAAGCTTATGGCTTTGCATATCACTAGCATCATGGATATTCAAAGAATTCACACTAGCAACATTCAATCATGCTCATCATTCATACCAAACATTTTATTGAATTCTTCTTCTATCAATTGAGCACAATTTTCCTTTCCATCATTTTCACGGAAGACATTATAAAGATGAATAATATGATGCAACCTCAATTCCATTTTTTTGTAATTTCCTTTTTATAAACCAAACTAGAGATAAAACAAGAAAATAAAAGATTCGATTGCAAGATCAAAAGATATACCTTCAAGCACTCACCTCCCCGGCAACGACGCCAGAAAAGAACTTGATGTCTACTACGCAACTTGTTCTTGTAGACTTGTGTTGGGCCTCCAAGCGCAGAGTTTTGTAGGACAATATCAATTTTCCCTCAAGTGGATGACCTAAGGTTTATCAATCCGTGGGAGGTGTAGGATGAAGATGGTCTCTCTCAAACAACTCTGCAACCAAATAATAAAAAGTCTCTTGTGTCCCCAACACACCCAATACAATGGCAAATTGTATAGGTGCAGTAGTTCGTCGAAGAGATGGTAATAGAAGTGTAGTATGGATATTAGATATTAATTTTTGTAATAGGAACAATAAAAAACAGCAAGGTAGCAACTGATAAAATGGAGCACAAACGGTATTGCAGTGCTTGAAAATGAGGCCTAGGGTCCGTACTTTCTCTAGTGCAATCTCTCAACAATGCTAATATAATTGGATCATATAACCATCCCTTAAAGTGCGATGAAGAATCAATCTGAAGTTCCTATCTAGCGGAGAACATAAGAAGAAATTGTTTGTAGGGTATGAAACCACCTCGAAGCTATTCTTTCTAATCGATCTATCCAAGCGTTCGTACTAAAATAACACCAAATAATTTCAGATTCATAATACTCAATCCAACACAAAGAACCTCAAAGAGTGCCCCAAGATTTCTACCAGAGAAACAATGACAAGAACGTGCATCAACCCCTATGCATAGATTAACCCAATGTCACAGCGGGAATCCACGACTTGAGTGCCAAAACATATATCAAGTGAGTCAATACGATAACCCATTGTCACCACGGGTATTCATAGCAAGACATACATCAAGTGTTCTCAATTCCATAAAAGTATTCAATCCGATAATAACGAAATCTCAAAGGGAAAACTCAATTCACCAGAACAAGATAGAGAGGGGAAAACACCATATGATCCAACTATATTAACAAAGCCCGCGATACATCAAGATCGTGACATCTCAAGAACACTAGACAAAGAGATTAAACACATAGCTACTGGTACAAACGCTCAGCCCCGAGGGTGGACTACTCCCTCCTCATCATGGTGGCCACCGGGATGATGAAGATGGCCACTGGTGATGATCTCCCCCTCCGGTGGAGTGCCGGAACGGGGTCTAGATTGGTTTTTCATGGCTACAGAGGCCTGCGGCGGTGGAACTTCTGATCTAGGGTCTCCGTGAGGGTTCTTGGAATATTTGACGATTTATGGGGTGAATAGGGGGTGCGGGAGGCCACCGAGGTGGGCACAACCCACCAGGTCGCGCCTGGGGGCCCAGGCGCACCCTGGTGGGTTGTGCCCCCCTCAGGGCACCCCCAGGTGTTGCTCTAGCCCATTGGATGTCTTCTGGTCCATAAAAAATCCAAAAAAAGTTTCGCGGTGTTTAGACTCCGTTTGATATTGATTTCCTGCGATGTAAAAAACAAGGAAAAAAATAGCAACTGGCACTGGGTCAATAGGTTAGTCCCAAAATATGATATAAAGGTGCTACAAAATGATTGTAAAACATCCAAGAATGATAATATAACAACATGAATACTTCATAAATTATAGATACGTTGGAGACGTAGCAGGCGGGCTTCCTTGGCCCTCTCCGTTGAAGGAGAAACCACCGCCATCATCGGCTGCCGATGTGGCGCCGGGTCGGTGTGGGCCGAGGATGCCGGCTGCTCCCTCTTTTCCCCTTCCTCAGTGAAGGGGTCCTGATGTATACTACACAACTTATTCTTGTAGACCCATGTTGGGCATCCAAGGGCAGAGTATTGTAGGACAGTAGCAATTTTCCCTCAAGTGGATGACCTAAGGTTTATCATTCCGTGGGAGGCGTAGGATGAAGATAGTCTCTCTCAAACAACCCTGCAATCAAATACAAGATATCTGTTGTGTCCCAACACACCCAATACAATGGAAAATTGTATAGGTGCACTAGTTCGGCGAAGAGATGGTGATACAAGTGTAGTATGAATAGTAGATATAGGTTTTTGTAATCTGAAATATAAAAACAGCAAGGTAGCACGTAAAACAAAAAAAAGGATATTCAATTAATATAATATCAACTCATTAAAGAAAATTGAAGTGATAAAATGGAGCACAAACGGTATTGCAATGCTTAGAAACAAGGCATAGGGTTCATACTTTAATAGTGCAATCTCTCAACAGTGCTAACATAATTGAATCATATAACAATCCCTCAACGTGCGACAAAGAGTCATTCCAAAGTTTTTATCTAGCGGAGAACATAAGATGAAATTGTTTGTAGGCTACAAACCACCTCAAAGTTATCCTTTTCGATAAATCTATTGAGCTATCCCTATAAGTGTCACAAACAACCCTAGAGTTCATTCTAAAATAACACCATATGATACACATCAACCAACTAACCAAGATACTCCAATGTCACCACAAGTATCTGTGAGTCAATTATACGATATGTATAAAACAACTTCAGATAATAATATTCAAGCCAACACAAAGAACTTAAAAGAGTGCCCCAAGATTTCTACCGGAGAAAGTAGGACAAAAATGTGCAACAACCGCTATGCATAGATTACCCCAATGTCACTCGGGAATCCTTGAGTTGAGTGCCAAAATATACATCAAGTGAATAAATAGAACACCCCATTCTCACCACAGGCATCCACATGAAAGACATATATCAAGTGTTCTCAAATCCAAAAAGTATTCAATCCGATAATAGTGAAACCTCAAAGGTAAAAACTCAATTTATCACAAGAAGATAGAGAGGGAAGAAACACCATATGATCCAACTATATTAACAAAGCTCGCGATACATCAAGATCGTGCCAAATCAAGAACACGAGAGAGAGAGAGAGAGAGAGAAATCAAACACATAGCTAGTGGTACATACCCTTAGCCCCGAGGGTGAACTACCCCCCTGTCATGGAGACCACGGGGATGATGAAGATGGCATCCGGTGATGATTTCCCCCTCCGGAAGGGTGCTGGAACATGGCCTCGATTGAGTTTTCATGGATACAAAGGCTTACAATTGCGGAACTTCTCATCTAGGTCAAGTTTCGGGGATTTTAGAATTTATAGAAATTTTTGGCATCGATTTCACGTAAAGGGGCCCCACGAGGGAGCGACAAGCTCGCCCGGCGGGCCCTGGGGGGGAGGGCGCGCCCCCCAGGCTTGTCGCTTCCCCGTGAGGCTTCTGGTCCTTCATCGAAGCTTCGGGGGTCTCTTTTGGTCCATAAAAAATCACCATAAATTTTTAGCCCATTCCGAGAACTTTTATTTCTGCACAAAAAATAACACCACGGTAGTTCTGCTGAAAACAACGTCAGTCCTAGTTAGTTCCATTCAAATCATACCAAAACCATATAAATTTTTTATAAACAGGGCATGAATACTTCATAAATTAGAGATACGTTGGAGACGTATCAGGTCCCCCTCCCCAGTGGGTCTTTGAAGGACGAGGTCTCTACCTCGGCCACATGGACACCGGTGTCGTCCCCCTTGGTGAACACGGGCAGGGTTTGCTGGGAGGTCGCCTCCCCCAGTCCACCATGGGTACGAGGGGAGGTGTGATGCTCCTCCGACACGCTGGGTGGAGGGAGCCTGCTCGATGAATCCTTGTCGCTGATGCGGGAGCACGACGGCTATGAAAGATAAATAACTACTTAGACTTGTGGGAGCGAGGAACTAGTGCGCATGAGACGCGTATGGAAATAAGGCGTATGATGGACATACCTCCTCGGCAGCGGTCTCTCCTTGCGCGGCTCGGTGAGGTCGCCGTCTGATTCGGAGAGAACAACCTTGGCCGTGGCAGGAGGCTTGCGGGGCTGGGCGTTGGCGGCCTTCACGAGGCGACTTCGGGTTCGGGTGGAATTGGCCCCCGCGACGTCTTCGGACACTGCTCTCTTTCTCTTCGGGGAGGAGATGCCTTCCTCCCCCTCTTCTCCTTCTCTTTCCTCCTCGTTTTGGGAAAGAGCTTGAATGTCCTCGGACATAACATCCGAGGGGTCTCCAATCCGAAGACCTCCCCTCCTCCTCTCCGGCTCATTCTTTGCCTTGGCTGGGGCCTTTGGGGGCACCACGAGCAAAGGGCCCGGATTTGGGGGTCCTGTTGTCCTTGGGCAGCGGCACCGAGCACCTGATGAGTGCCGCCTTGGATGCCAATTTCTAGAAGCAAGGGGAAGATTCAGACAAATACAAAACGCAGAATCATTACTGAACATGTGCAACGATTGTTACATGGATGGGCCGCGTACGACAGTATAGCCGCTGTCCGGCCCATTGGTGGGGAATTCATTCTGGGATGGCTTAAAGAGAGCCGTCCACATGCCATGTATGTTAGTGCAGAAGAAGTTCCGTAGTGTTGGTATGTCTTCGGGTTTGTAGAGCCACATGGGGCTAGCCCGAAGCTGTAGTCGGAGGATGTAGTGATGTAGCATGATGTCCACCACATCCACCAGGTTTATTTTCTTTTTGAGGGTACGTATCCTCTCCTAGTGAGAGACGACTTTGTCTGGATTGCCCCATTCGAGGCCCTGTTTCTGCGAGGACACCAGCTTCCTCAGGGGCATACCTGTGAAGGCGGGAGCCGCGGCCTGGCCCGCGGCGAGGGGCTCGGTGATATAGAACGACTCGCGCTGCCAGATCTTCACGGTTTCGATGAACGTGCCTTCCAGCCACTTCGTCTTCTAGAGCTTGCTGATCATGGCACCCCCGCATTCGGTAAACTCGGCGCCGCTACTCTTCGGCTTGACGCAGAAGGTCTTCAGCCACAGGCAGAAGTGCAGTTCCACACACAGGAACACCTCACATACGATGATGAATGCGGTGAGGTTCATAATGCAATTTGGGGCTAGATTGTGGAAATCTAGCCAGTAGAAGAAAAGAACCCCCTGCAGAAAGGATGCAGGGGGAACCCTAGACCTCGGACGAGGTGGGGGATGAAGATGGCCCGCTCCCCAGGCTTGAGAGTGCAGACACGCTGGCCGGGGTCTGGAGCCCTACAGGCGGGATCAGTAGGGATGTATCCCACCGCCCGGAGCTCGCTGATGGTGGCGTCGGTGACCTTGGAAGCCACCCACCTCCCCTTTACATCCGCATCGGCCATGGGTGCGAGGTGCGGAAGCTGGGATATGGCTTTAGGCCTGGATGTGGGATTGGGGGTGTGAGAGCTTTGGAGATTTGGGTGCTCGAGCAGAATGAGAGCATAGGGGAGAAGATTAGTTGCCCCCTTCTCTTTTGTAAGTCAGCAGAAAAGACAAAATGCCTCCTCCGCCGCGCCGTAAAAATTGCCATGTTTTGGCTGATCATGCTGTTATGGCCACATTGGGTGAACCAACTGATTAATGATATCCCCCAAAATGCGGGGAACGATCTCTGTTTTGATAAAATGTGCCAATAAGAAGGTTACATCGAAGCACGATTCGAATAAGCAATAACTGGCATACATGATGTCATCACTACTAGGGAAAACCCTAGCAGTAGCGCGGGAATAATGCCTATCAGTAGCGCTGGGTACGGCGCTTCTAGTAAGGCGCTATGGCTAAAGGTTAGCAGTAGCGTCTGTTAACCCACGCTACTGCTATATCGACTTAGTAGTAGCGCTTTCACTAAAGAGCACTACTAGTAATTACTAGTAGCGCTTCTCTCAGCTCGCGCTGCTACTATTATTCCGTATTTCACTTTTATTTCATGTTGTATTCATACACCTTTATACAAGTTTTCATACAGCAACAATTTAGAGATGGTTTTTACATCATAATGAGTTATTACATCACAAGGTGTAAGAACCGTGGACTAGTTTCAAGTGGATGGACATACACTTGAAACTAATCCGCGGTTCTTTCACCCAATAATATAATAAAAATCATCATCATCATATCATTAACAACTTATCATCATAATACATCATTGTCATATAAAACCTCCTCATGATCATCGTTTTCATCAATGAGACATCACATAGCAAGTTGGTCACTAGTCATAATCACAACTACTCCTCATCATCAACTCTAACACATTGTACCACACAATAAACATATTGTACCTCATAGGACCTACTATATTCTCTAAGGTAAAATATCAAAAAAACAAGATAGCCCCTGACTCTCCATTATGGAGATTGGAGATTCTCTTGCCTTTCGCTTAATGTTGCTTCCAAGAACCTCCTTACGACTGTCCAAACATTTTTTCCATTCTTTGTTTAGTATGTGTTCACTGGTTTTAGAAATCCGATATGCACAGGTGAGATCCGTAGGATGACCTGGCTGTATGTTCAGAACATCAAGGTGACCATTCTGATACATCAGATGAGGCACACAATCCATCGAGATTTTCTATTGAAAAACATAGAAATAACTTGGTAGTTAGCAATGATGTACTAGTTTTAGAAGTATGCAAAAGATGCACGGATGTCGTAATAGTGAAAAATCTTACCAGGGTATCTCTATAGAAGTTACCGTGGTTCAACACGTGCACTAGTGGCACATATTCACCATAATTTGGAGGAGTTCGATAATAGGTATTGTAATTCTCAAGATCAGTACAAAATGCGATCAGATGATTTTTCTCGTTATAAGTTAATTCGGAGCTATTGGAGTAGTGGGTTTTGTCTACCATGTTCCGCACATTCTTTGAAGAATGAAAATAAGCTGTCAATGGAAATAAGCTGTCAACTATTTTAAAATAAACAATATAAATTAGTTAATAACTATGTTTGAGAAACTCACATAGCGGTAGAATCGGAAGCGTATCAACAAGGACCCAAATGTCCATATTGTCTTGCTCGATGTCAGGATCACCAAGATCCATGGTGACAATCATATCCTCATAAAAACCATACATTTTGCAAAGTGCTTCGCAATTTTGGCAACCAAAATGGGTTACGCTCTGAGAATTGTACAGATTTACTTCAAAATCCATATCATGATGGGTCCTTAGGTGTATTTTCTTTGTTTCAAAATTTTCATGGTCTTCAAAACCAATCCTCTCCAAGACATAGCTTCTTGCATGGCATGGGATAAGCTAGTCGAATTGTAAAAGATGAAAATTAGACGTTGAAATAGTTGAAGTCGTGCTTAATTACAAAAAAATACTTGTCGTTGCGTACCGTTTCAACAACGAAGGTCTCCTCGAGCTTAATGCTGAAGCGCCGACCTTCGTCCAGGTGAGGCGTGTCGCACAGACCTCGATCGTCGTGGCACCAGCTGCACTCCCCCGGGAGACTTTCGTCGTCCGAGTACGACATTTCCTACGTTCATAATTCAAAGATTAAACTTGTACAATTAAATATATGTACTAAAAAACCTAAATTAGATCATTATTATTCATCACGGGTTGACTATCGGTCTGTCGAAATGTCGTTTAATTTTTTTTCGAGAAAATCCAGGCCACTCGATATTTCCTACATATTCTAGCACAAGTTATGCCAGAATTCATGGAAAAATCCGGCATGACCTTTGCTAAAAAAGGACATATCGAGCGCCTGAAATTTGCCGGAACAGAAATTAATCAACACTCCGACAGAACATAGGCCACTCGGAGCTGTAACCTAAACATGAGACCGGCCACTTGGGCAACCACATATCCTATTTGAGTAACACAAGATATACATGTTTTTATCTACATCATATCTTATAGGACTCATATTGACATGGAGATTTGGCTGGTCTCACCTCGAGGTCGGAAGGGGTCGGTGACGGGGACGATGGCGGGGATGATGGAGGGGCTCCTTGATTTCTGCAAAAAAAAACAAAAATCCTATAAGTTATCACTAATACATCCCGAATA
>NC_057799.1:25811630-25838363 GCF_018294505.1 Triticum aestivum
CGAGGGCGGGCTTGGGATCGGGGGGCAGCGGTCCTGGGCGGGCTCGGGCGGCGGCGGTGAGGTCGAGGGCGGCGACAGTGAGGTCGAGAGCGGTGGCGGGCGGGGGCGGTGAGGTTGAGGGAAGCCTCAGGCGGCGGCGGTGAGGGCAGGCTCTGGCTCGGGCGGCGGCGACAGAGGAGTAGGGGAACAGGGGGGAAAGGAGGACTTAGCAAAATTTTGAGCCCGCGGGTGGTTAAGTCGAACTAGGAGTAGCGCTCTTAAGGAAATGCGCTATAGCTAATTTACCTATGGCGCGTTTTAGAAAAAAAACGCTACTGCTAAAGGAAGCAGTTATTTCTTTTGTTTATCCCAATATCAGTAGCGCTTTGTCCTGGAAAAACACTATAAGTCTAAGCATGTAAAAACATCAAAAATATACATTGGTCATCATTGATCATTTTGTGTAGAATCTAAATAGTCAACATGAATCTTCACCGTACTTGTATAGGCACACGCGAAGATTCATATTGCAGCCACAAATCCTACACATATAGTTCAATGAAGACCAAGTGCTTGAGATAGTTTGAGAAGTAACATATTTAAGGTGGTAAACACCTTGTTCGCTTAGCAGTATGAGACTAAACTTAATTAGTTGCGGTGATACTTAGCAGCAGCGAGTTTTGGAGAAAAACGCTGCTACTGAGTACTTTAGCAGTAGCGCGTCCAGGAGAAGGGCGCTACTACTACATCTAGCCTGGAGGCAACGCCGTGGCAATTATAGTAGTAGTGCTTGTTTCACCTAGCGCGCTACTGCTATCGGGATGTTAGTAGCGCGGTTTCCTGGAGCTCGCTACTGCTAATTAGCAGTAGCGTTTGTTTTTAAACCACGCTGCTGCTAAGATTCCATGTATAAGGTTTTCCCTAGTAGTGCATGGGTGATGACGCTTCAAAAAAGTTGTCACTAATAGACTGCTGAACACACCTACGCTTTTGGTCTTCGAGACTAAGCAAGCTACACAATTCAGATAAATGAAGATGCATTTCGGTGGCACATGGTTAGCTGGCCATGTCTCCTAATTAGAAGGGAAATATCAGCCGATCAGTGATCTACCGGATTTGAGTGAATGCTTAGCCCGGGGCGTTTAAGGGAACTTGCCTGCTAAGCCGAAGACTCTCAAGCCGAAGATGTTTATCCGAAGAAGATTGCCATCCTCGGCTTTAAAGACAAGTTCGGGGGCTATTGACGGTGTCCTGGACTAGGGGGTCATAGCCTAGCCGGTCTAGTCCATGGGCTGGACTGATAGCCTCTAGCATATGGCGTGAGCATACCGGGCTTCACCAAGGACTTGGTGTGTACTCCAAGTGTATCTATTTGGTTCGGCATGTAACCCCTAGATGGCAACCGACCATGTGTGACCCTAGCTACCCCCGGTGTCTATATAAACCGGAGGGTCTAGCCCGTAGGTGGATATTGATTATCATCACCATTAGCCTTAGGGTTTTAGTCCACAACTTACGATCTCGACGTAGATCAAGTCTATACTTTGATACATCTACAGTATAAATAAGAGCATGACGTAGGGTTTTGCCTCCTCGAGAGTGCCCGAACCTGGGTAAACACCGTGTCCCTTGTGACCTGTTACCCATCGATCCAATCTCATAGCTCGAGCCCCCCTACCGGAGGTCTGCTGGTTTTGACACCGACATTGGTGCTTTCATTGAGAGCTCGTTGTTGGATCGCCAAGGATTGATGGATCGCTTGCGCATTGATAGCAACATTGGCTGTGGTGACATCTTCATCCCCGGCCAGCTTTTCGCCTTTGGTAGCATCGTGCTGCACGCAAATCTGACCAATTGCTTGGTCCGTGTTGACAACTTCACCCCAAACAAGGTCGTTATGTTTGAAAGCCTGGAGTACATCACGGACGCCTAAGGTGATCTGGTCCTCTCGTGACGGCTCTCAGATCGACTCAAAGGTCCCTCCAGCGCAAGAACTTCGGAACAGATTTTTCCAACCTGATCCTCGAATCCGACCTCTCGATGGAACCAAACCCAGAGATAGATCCGGTGGTCACCACGTCCGAGCTAACCCCCGCCTCCTCAAATGATGGCCTTGAGCCGAACTCGTCTTTGGAGCCAGCAACGGCCTCTGATGCAGCTTCTCCATCTATCGACCACGGGTTAGCCCTGAACGATCAAGATGAGGGGCCTGCGTCAAGCGGCCTGAATAGACTATTTCAGATCAGCCCGGCTTACAGCCAGGCCCTGGATACCGAGGAGCTCTCGCAGATAAACAAGGTATTGGATCGGATCCAAAACCTGGTGATCTCATCTGCCATTTATGATCAGATCAAATGTAAAGCTGATGACCGGGAAATTTTCATCCCGCCCACCACCCACCTAGTCGCCACGGTCGAAGACCTGACCGATACGCTTGACTACGGCTCTGACGAAGCCACTAACATGGACGTGGGTGTCAACGGTGACACCAAAGCAAACCCACCCACGGTCATATCCCCTACGGGGAATTGGGCCGCAACGTCCACCTAAGACATCTACATGGTCGACACTCCCAAAGACAACTCCAAGGTGGAACGCAAGGAAAACCCTAAGCATCCAAGCCCTAAGAGGTGAAAGAAGGACAATAATGGAAGCAGAAGTATGTCCAACACTTTGGGTGCCGCCGATAATGGTGCTGCCCCCGACGCCACTGAGAACCCGGGCGAGGACGATCAAGCATCGTCCGCCCAACAAAATGGGCCCATAGGGACACTTGTGGAGGATGAACCCGAGGACGCGGGGGCCTTCGACGATGGGTCATACAGGGATTACCTCCCCGAGTCCTAGGACGAGGTTAGCCTCGGACCCAAAGACTTTGTGGTACCCATAAACCCATCCGAATAGGCACGGTTCCAACTGTAGTTAATCGCAACTGCATCGAGCATGAAAAAGAAACAACAAGAGCTATACACTCACAAAAATGCGGTCAATGAAACATGGAAAAAAATCCTCGCGGCCGACGCAGACCTCGAAGCTCGAAGCCCGGCGGCCAAGTCGTTCCCACGACGGCGGCTGCTGCCTGACTTCCACAACGAAGTAGTGGATAACAAGCTGCTCACACACGGCCTCGCATGCCAGGCTGGACGTCCCCCTAGAGGGCGAGACCAGCCAGCAGGGGAAAATAAAGAACCCCCTACAAAAACCTGCCCTCACGTCAAGAGCGCGGTCGAATATCCCGAGCCCTTCGACTTGCGCTATAAAATACAGGCCAATAAAGCCCCTTCTCGATCCATTTATGTACTACGGGTACGTGCCTGCTGGCTTGGAGGGGTATGATGGCTGGTTGGACAGACACGAAAGAGCTCAGGTATAGACACGGGCTAGGACCATGGCCAATGCCCGACAAGAAGCGGATCGATATCGAGGACCCGCACACCGAATATGTTTCACACACGAAGTCATGGAGCATCAGTTTCAGAGGGTGTTTAAACCCATCAATATCGATCAATACGACAGGATGACTGACCCGGATGTCTGGATCAAAGATTTTCTTCTCCATAATCACATGGCCCGAGGCGATGACCTCCATGCCATAAAATACTTGCCGCTCAAGCTAATGGGACCGACAATGCATTGGATCCATAGCCTCCCTAAAAATTCTATTGGAAGCTGGGAGGAGCTCGAGGAGGCCTTTAGGGGAAACTTCTAGGGCACCTATGTTCGGCCCCTGGATGCCGATGACCTCAGCCACATCGTCCAACGGGCGGGTAAATCAGCTCGGAAATTCTATAACCGGTTCTTAACTAAAAAACCAGATTGTCAATTGTCCCGACGCCGAGGCAATTGTTGCGTTCAGGCATAACATTCGAGATGAATGGCTTTCCCGACAACTTGGAAGGGATAAGTCGAGGACCATGGCGGCTCTTACTTCTCTAATGACCCACTTTTGCACGACCAAGGATAGTAGGCTGGCCCGCAGCTCTCACAGGAGCGACTTTGGCACCTCGAAAGCATGCAATGGGAACGACGATTCCAAATGTAACAGAAATAAGTGACGGAACAAGCGCAGCGGCAGTGATGCCGAGGACCTAGCAGTCAAGGCACGGTTCAGCGGCTCACGGGCCAGACCCAAGAAGAGGCCCTTTAAAGGGAACAAAGAGGCTCAAGCGCTCTGGATAAAATACTTGATAGTTCTTGCCAAATTCATGGCACCTCGACTAAGCCCACCAACCACACCAATCAAAACTGTTGGGTGTTCAAGCAGGCCGGCAGAGTAGTAGCCGAGGAGCCAGGCAATCGCCAGTCTCGGAGCGACGACGAGGATGAACGTCCCAGGCCAAATAGCGGTGGCCAAAAGCAGTTTCCTTCCGATGTCAAGGACGTGAACATGATCTATGTCACGCACATTCCTAAGAAGGAGAGGAAATGTGGACTTCGGGATATCTACGCCTTAGAGTGTGTAGCCTCGAAATACAACTCGTGGTCGGCTTGCCAGATCACTTTTGATAAAAAGGACCACCCGACTAGTATTCGTCAAGGTGGGTCAGCCGCCCTGGTGCTAGACCCCATTGTTGATGGATTCCACTTAACCCGTGTCCTTATGGATGGCGGAAGCTGTCTGAACCTTGATCTACGTTGACTCGGTAAAAAAATAGGCATCGATACATCATGAATCAAATCCAATAACACCACATCCAAGGGTGTCATTCCCGGCATGGAGTCCCAATGCACTAGCACCGTAGCGTTAGAAGTTGTTTTTGGCTCTCCTGAGAACTTCTGAAGCGAGGACTTATTTTTTATATAGTCCTTCCATAGTGGTTACCATGCGGTTCTCGGTCATACTGCGTTCGCCCGCTAGCTTCAACGCCGTGCCGCACTATGCTTACCTGAAGCTCAAGATGCCGGGGCCCCATGGTTTCATCACCATTAATGACGCGAACCTAGGTAAACACCGTGTCCCTTGTCTCCTATTACCCATCGATCCAATCTCATAGCTCGGGCCCCCTACCCGCTATCTGCCGGTTTTGACATCGACCCCCAAGGATAGGATCCGTGTTACCTTACTGAACCTTACCATCACCGGTTTCGGTATAAGACTTCACTCTCTCCTTTCTCCTAGCCTCACAGGTGAGGGAGTCCTAGATTCAGGGGTCGTCGGGCCGCCGGCACACTGCTTATGGGCTGGACTGATGGGCTACCGTGGAACCAATCCAGGGCGTCGACCCGTGACCGGATAGAAGATCTTCGGAGTCGTGGTGTGCCATCCAAGTGAAGATTTAGCATGATCTTTCCTTTGTTGTAATCGACTGTATGTAACCCTAACCCTACTAGTGTCTATATAAACAAGAGGGTTTTAGTCTTTAGGGCTAGAGCAACATCCAATCCCTCGTCAACCTAGGGTTTAGTTCACCTGATCTTGAGGTAGATCGACTCTATAATCATACCATGCACATCAAATACAATCAAGCAGGACGTAGGGTTTTACCTCTTGGAGAGGTCCTGAACCTGGGTAAACACCCTGTTCTTCGTCCCTTGTTCCCCATCGATCCTAGATCAACAACTCGAGACCCCCTACCCGAGATCTGCCGATTTTGACACCGACATTGGAGCTTCCATTGAGAGTTCCGCTGCGGGATCGCCAAAGGATCGATGGCTCAACCATCCGCTTGAAGCCTTGTTTGCGCCAGGGACATCTTCGTCCCCGGCCAGATCTTCACGTTCAGTAGCATCACATTATGCGCCGACCTAACTATTAATCTGGACCTAACTAGTCCGGCGTCAGCCCTCGTGGAAGCCCTGCTCCGATCGAATCCGCTACTCTTGCGGAAAAACCCACCAAGCCCGACGCCTTGACCTCCGATTCAGCGGGGACGAAGGGGGAAAATATTATCCGGAATCTTGCCGTAAAGCAGGATCCCGTCGAAGTATTCAAAGAATGTGCCGCCAATACCCAGAAGGCACGACCCTGACGGAAACCCCTTCAGTGGACGACCTGTTGGATCGATTCCTCGCCATGGGAATCTCTGTCAGCAGGCCTATGGCCTATAACTAGATCGGGCCTAAACCCGACAACAGAGAGATCCACACCCCGCTAGTTACACACCTCGACCGTTGCTACCATTGAAGAAATGACGGAGGGATCACGATCTCCGAAGCTGAAAATAGTATATACCCGGATCTCTAGCCCGGAGACGGATACCCGTCAAGAGAAGAGCTCAGACTCAGTCTATGATACGGGATCCGACCTCCAGTCAGCCCAACCACATACGGGCTCGCGCCCGACTCTCAGCGACCAGATCCGGATACAGGCCAAGCACGGTTCACCATTGCCGACACTCTGGACTCACCGCAGACGGGAATGTTTAAAATTTTCCCACGCACCTCCCACACCGAATATTCTCCGGACCCGGGAAGTTCGGATATATGGGACCTGATGTACGTCAAGCAGCAGCCCGAAGAAACGGTCCATCACTACTGGGCTAGATTTCTCTTGGTCAAAACAAGATGACGGACTGCCATGACAAAGAAATAATTGAAGATTTTCAGTTGAACTGCCGGGACGAAGGAATCCTGAACGCCCTTGCTCGTTGCTGCGCGCAAATTAAGCTACGTCGAACTATCAGACATGGTACACAAATATTGCGCCATGGAAAGCGCTTGGAAGTCGCAGCAAATGCACATGGAGTCAGTCCCTGCCTCACAACCGAGAAAAGCCCAAGTAAAACGAGCATATGCGCGACGGTCGCCCGAACAAGAGCCTGCCAAAAAGAAAAAAAGACCCAGAACGGTCCTGGATGAGTTGCTGGATAAACCATGACCTATACACTCGGTCCTGCTTAACGCAAACCCGACTCACAGGCTTCGAGCTTGTTGAGTGGTGAGGCAGGTGGCCAAAAGTGGCGAAAATATCCTTGGTCTCACACCACCTGAGAGACGATCAGCAACGCCACCTCACGACAACAGCATTCTGATGGTCTACAAGACGTTCTCTTCAAATAATCAAAGAAAAAGGGCTCTTCGAGAGCTCGGCCAGGTCCACCAGGTGACGGCTGCACAGCCCTGGACGGACACACCAATCACCTTCGACCAAAAGGACAAGCCAAGGCCCCACCCCACCCACGCGCCCGCCGCACTAGTCCTCGACCCGATAATCGATGGCTTTCGATTATCTAAAGTACTGATGGATGGGGGCAGCGGCCTAAACCTCATTTATCAGGACACACTTGATAAAATGCAGTTCAGCAGATCCCGCATTGAGCACAGCCATACCACATTCCAAGGAATTGTCCCCGGCAGGGAGGCGCGCTGTTCCGTATGCTTATCCTTGGACATAGTGTTCGGTACTCCGACAACTACAGATCCGAATCCTTGTTACTCGACATTGTGCCCTTCGATAGCGGATGCCACGCCCTATTGGGACGTGAGGCATTCACAAGGTTCCAGACGTACCACATTACGGGTACATGAACCTAACAATGCCAGGGCCCAATGGTGTGATCTCGCTCGCCAACGATCCGAATACGACCTTCTGAGCTGATAATAAAACAACATCGCTTGCCCTTGAGGCACTATCTGAGGCCCTCGCAGCTGAAGAATTAACAGCGCTCTGCACTACAGTCAACAGGGACGAAATGGTCCTTAATTAGTAAAAGGCCAAAATCCACGTCATTCAAACTAGCTGAAGAGATAGTCAAATTCCAAGTACATCCGACAGACCCAAACAAAACAGCGTCCATTGGAGCACAGCTGGACCCCGCAGTTGACGAAGCACTACGAGCGTTCCTACACGAGAACTGGGACATATTCTACTGGCACCCTTCGAATATGCCAGGCATCCCACGGAGGCTGGCGGAGCACAGCTTGAACATCATAAAGGGCTTCAAGCCAGTCAAACAGGCACTATGTAAATTTTCCGAACCCAAACGACAGGCTATGCGTGAGGAATTGGCGAAACTATTGGAGTCCGGATTCATTCACAAAATTAAGCATCCCGAGTGGCTAGCAAATTTGGTCATGGAACCCAAGAAGGACAATTCCGTGTGGCTCTGTGTCGACTTCAAGGACTTAAACAAGGCCTGCCCTAAGGATCCCTTCCCCTTACCTCGCATAGATCAGATCACCAACGCCACTGTCGGACACGAGTCACTATGCTTCCTCGACGCATACTCCGGATACCACCAGATAAAGATGAAGGAGTCTGACCAAGCTGCAACCGCGTTCATCACCCCCTACGGGCCATTTTGCTTTAGCATGATGCCTTTCAGGTTAAAGAACGCGGGAGCCCTATACCAATGCATGATTCAAACATGCCTGGAAAACTAGATTGGCAAAATGGTCAAAGCATATGTAGACGACGTTGTCATTAAAACCACAAATGTCGATCAACTCGTGGATGAACTTCGCCTGACCTTCAAAAATTTACGGGCTTACGATATACGGCTCAACCTGGAACAATGCGTCTTCGGAGTACTCGCCAGAAAACCGCTCGGCTTTATAGTTTCCCATAGAGGAATCGAGGCCAATCCGGCTAAAATCAGGGCCCTGTCCCAGCTAGCAATACCAACGGAGCTCAAACACGTCCAGAAGCTGGCAGGTTGCCTAGCGGCTTTAGGCCGTTTCATCTCCCTCCTCGGCGAAATGGCATTGCCACTCTACAGGCTACTTAAAGACAAAAAACTTTGAGTGGACCGACGAAGCAACTGGGGCACTGGAGGAAATCAAAACACTCCTGACAAACAACCCTATCTTGGCCGCACCAGGTATCGGCGAACCTATGCTGCTGTATATCTCGGCCACCAGTCAAGTGGTGAGCGTGCTGCTCGTTGTAGAACGGGATCGGAGGGCCACAAGTTCCGCGTCCAAAAACCAGTCTACTATGTGTCAGAGGTTCTTACACCGTGCAAGTCCTAATACCCACACTACCAAAAGAGAGCCTATACGGTCTTCATGGCATCCCGAAAACCGCGACTCTACTTTCAAGAGTGTTCGGTGAGAGTGGTATCCGAGGTACCCTTAAATGAGATAATCAATAATAGGGACGCCACATGCCGCATTGCCAAATGGGCCATAGAGCTCCTTCCCTTCGAAATCGTGTACAAACCATGCCGAGCTATTAAAACATTGGTGCTGGCCGATTTTCTATCCAAATGGACCAAAGCCGAACTCCCCAGGGAATATAGTACATATGCACACTGGACAATGTACTTCGACGGCTCTAAAGTGCTAACCGGACTGGGGGCCGGGGTGATCCTCATATCCCCCATAGGCGACAATATCCAATACGTTTTACAGATCTTAGGATGGCAACATCAATAATGCAGCCGAATACGAGGCCCTGTTGCACGGTCTTAGGATGGCAACATCAATGGGTGTTCGGCGGCTAGAGGTGCGGGGAGACTCGAACCTCGCCATCTCCCAGGTCAATGGCAAATTTGACGCCAAAGACCCGAAAATGGTGGCATTTAGAAATGTCGTCCTCAGGATGTTGGCCCGATTCGAGGGTCTAGAATTCCACCATGTCTCTAGAGACAGTAACCAAGCCGTGGATGTCCTCGGCCGCATGGGCGCCAAGCATGACCCAGTCCCTAGAAACACCTTCCTGGAAAGGCTCTTCAAGCCATCCGTAGTATGGCAGGACATGAACAGCGGCACGACAGCCAAGGAGCCCGCCCAGGTCATCCCCCCCGGAAATCGAGCCTAACAACTACATCATCGGGGGCTCTGCACTTGAAGAAACACCCTCGGCCCACGAGATCATGGCCGTAATCGCCCCATGGACCGAGCCCTTGGTTCCCTACCTCCCGCGACAAGAACTTCCCGATGATCAAATGGAGGCGCGACGCATAATTCGGCGCTCTAAAGCGTACGCGGTCCATGAGGGCGAGCTCTATAAAAAGAGCACTACGAGGGTCCTACAGAGGCGCATCTCTGAAGAGGAGGGGCAGCAGCTTCTCGCTGAGACACATGTCGGCATGGGCGGCCACCACGCGGCAACTCGGGCATTGGTCAGTAAGGTCTTCTGTGCAGGGGTTTTCTGGCACACAGCCCACGCAGACGCACACACTTTAGTCCAACATTGCGTTGGGTGCCAGCTATTTGCAAATCAAAGTCATACGCTCTTCGGACTATACTGATAACCTGGCTGTTCGCAGTATGGGGGCTTGACATGGTCGGATCACTTAAAGGGGGGACCAAGAAAATTAAGCATTTACTGGTTATGGTCGACAAGTTCACTAAGTGGATCGAAGCAAAGCCGATAACCTCTGTAGAGTCCGGACCAGTTATTGACTTCATATCTAGTGTCATACACCGTAACGGTGTTCCCCACAGTATAATCACTGATAATGGGTCTAATTTTACCGCCCAAGAAGTTAAAGATTGGTGTGCTAAGATGGGCATAAAGCTCGATTACGCTTCGGTGTATCACCCACAAACTAACAAGCAGGTAGAGCGAGAAAATGGATTCATGATACGTCTCCAACGTATCCACTTTTTCTCACGCTTTTCCTCTTGTTTTGGACTCCATTTGCATGATTTGAATGAAACTAACCCCGGACTGACGTTGTTTTCAGCAGAAGTACCATGGTGTTGTTTTTGTGCAGAAATAAACGTTCTCGTAATGAAACGAAACTTTGCGAGGATTTTTTATGGAATAAATGAGAATTTCTGGAGCCAAGACCTGCCGGAGAGGGGCACCTGGGTGGGCACAACCCACCAGGGCGCGCCCCCCTCTCCTGACACGCCCAGGTGGGCTGTACCCACCTGGTGGCCCCGCAGACCTCAACACTGATACTATAAATTCCTATTTTCGAAGAAAAAATAAGGGAGAAAGAATTATCGTGTTCCACGAGATGGAGCCTCCGCCAAGCCCTGTTCTTCCTCGGGAGGGCAGATCTGGAGTCCGTTTGGGGCTCCGGAGAGGGGGATCTTCGTTCTTCATCATCACCAACCCATCTCCATCGCCAATTCCATGATGCTCCCCACCGGGAGTGAGTAATTCCTTCGTACGCTCGCTGGTCGGTCGGGAGTTGGATGAGATTCATCATGTAATCGAGTTAGTTTTGTTAGGGCTTGACCCTAGTATCCACTATGTTCATAGATTGATGTTGCTATGACTTTGCTATGCTTAATGCTTGTCACTTTGGGCCTGGGTGCCATGAACTCAGATCTAAACCGTTTATGAATTCATCATTATATCCATGTTTTAGATCCGATCTTGCAAGTTATAGTCACCTACTACGTGTTATGATCCGACAACCCCGGAGTGACAACAACCGGGCCCACTCTCGGTGTTGACCGTAGTTTGAGGAGTTCATGTATTCACTATGTGTTAATGCTTTGTTCCGGTTCTCTATTAAAAGGAGGCCTTAATATCCCTTTGTTTCCAATATGGACCCTGCTGCCACGCGAGGGTAGGACAAAAGATGTCATGCAAGTTCTTTTAATAAAGCACGTATGACTATTTACGGAATACATGCCTACATTATATCGATGAACTAGAGCTAGTGCCGTATCGCCCTAGGTTATAACTGTCACATGATGAATATCATCCAACGAGTCACCGATCCAATGCCTACGAATTTATCCTATATTGTTTCTACTAAGTTACTACTGCTATCATCACTGTTACACTTGCTACAAAATTAGTGCTATCACTATTACTGTTACCGTTGCTGCCGTCACTGCCGTCACTACTATCAAAACTATCAAACTACTTTGCTACTGATCACTTTGTTGCAGATAATTAATCTCCAGGTGTGGTTGCATTGACAACTCAGCTGCTAATACCTTCAAATATTCTTTGGCTCCCCTTATGTCGAATCTATAAATTTGGGTTGAATACTCTACCCTCCAAAACTGTTGCGATCCCCTATACTTGTGGGTTATCAACTCATTATGAGCAACATAAAACCTCGCTTAATCCGCTCACTTGAAGAATCAGATTGCCACTGGGTAGAGGAGCTTGACTCCGTACTATGGGGGCTGCGCACCACTCCTAATCGGTCAACAAGATACACCCCGTTCTTTATGGTGTATGGGGCTGAGGCAGTCCTCCCATGCGATCTTATCCAACATCCACCCAGAGTACGCATGTACGAAGAGAAGGAGGCCGAGCTAGATCGGTAGGACGACCTCGAAGGAGAGCGCGATATAGCTCGGGCATGCTTCGTGTTGTATCAGCAGCAAGCACAGCGTTACTAGAATTGGGAGGTCCGGGCGAAAGCATACAACATGGGGGAGCTCATCCTCCGCCTCCCCGAGAAGAAGAAGCAAAATCTTTCACCCAAATGGGAGGCCCCCTTCATTGTAGAGGAAGTACTTGCAAGGGGGCATACGTCGGCGTCTTTCAAGGGGAATTGGGGGTGTCCACCATGTAGACGTCGTAACTAGATGTAGTAGTCCACCTGTCGGTGTTATCCAGAGGTGAGGTGTCTTCTTTGGGATCATCGGCATCTTCATCCATGTCCGTGGCCTGCTACCTCTTGAGCATGCGTTGGTTTTCCCTTGAGGAGGAAAGGGTGATGCAGCAAAGTAGCGTAAGTATTTCCCTCAGTTTTTGAGAACCAAGGTATCAATCCAGTAGGAGACTACACGCAAGTGCCTCGTACATGCACAAACAAATAAGAACCTTGCAACCAACGTGATAAAGGGGTTGTCAATCCCTTCACGACCACTTGCAAAAGTGAGATCTGGTAAACATAATAATATAAATATTTTTTGTATTTTTGTTGTATAGATTGAAAAGTAAAGATTGCAAAATAAACGGCGACAGAAATAGCTAGTTGACTGGAGATTAATATGATGGAAAATAGACCCGGGGGCCATAGGTTTCACTAGTGGCTTCTCTCAATATAGCAAATTCTACGGTGGGTGAACAAATTACTATAGAGCAATTGATAGAAAAGCGCATAGTTATGAGAATATCTATGCATGATCATGTATATAGGCATCACGTTTGTGACAAGTAGACCGAAACGATTCTGCATCTACTACTATTACTCCACACATCGACCGCTATCCAGCATGCATCTAGAGTATCAATTTCATAAGAATAGAGTAACGCATTAAGCAAGATGACATGATGTAGAGGGATAAACTCAAGCAATACGATATAAACCCCATCTTTTTATCCTCGATGGCAACAATACAATACGTGCCTTGCTTCCCCTGCTGTCACTGGGATAGGACACCGCAAGATTGAACCCAAAGCTAAGCACTTCTCCCATTGCAAGAAAGATCAATCTAGTAGGCCAAACCAAACTGATAATTCGAAGAGACTTGCAAATATATTTAAATCATGCATAAAAAAATTCAGAGAAGAATCAAATATTGTTCATAGATAATCTTGATCATAAATCCACAATTCATCGGATCTCGACAAACATACTACAAAAAGAATTACATCGAATAGATCTCCAAGAGAATCGAGGAGAACTTTGTATTGAGATCCAAAGAGAGAGAAGAAGCCATCTAGCTAATAACTATGGACCCGAAGGTCTGTGGTAAACTACTCACGCATCATCGGAGAGGCCATGGTGTTGATGTAGAAGCCCTCCGTGATCGATTCCCCCTCTTTGCGGAGCGCCGGAAAAGGCCCCAATATGGGATCTCACGGGTACAAAAGGTTGCCGTGGTGGAAATAGGGTTTCATGGTGCTCCTGGATGTTTTCAGGGTATATGAGTATATATAGGCGAAGGAAGTAGGTCAGTGGAGCTGTGAGGGGCCCACGAGGGTGGGGGGCACGCCCTCCTGCCTCGTGGCTTCCTCGCTGCTTCCTTGACTTCCACTCCAAGTCTCCTGGATTGCGTTTGTTCCAAAAACGATCCTCGTGAAGGTTTCATTCCGTTTGGATTCTGTTTGATATTCCTTTTCTGCGAAACACTGAAATAGGCAAATAAACAACAATTTGCACTGGGCCTTTAGTTAATAGGTTAGTCCCAAAAATAATATAAAAGTGCATAGTAAAGCCCATTAAACATCCAAAACAGATAATATAATAGCATGGAACAATAAAAATTATAGATACATTGGAGACGTATCAAGCATCCCCAAGCTTAATTCCTGCTCGTCCTCGAGTAGGTAAATGATAAAAAACAGAATTTTTGATGTGGAATGCTACCTAACATAATTCTCAATGTAATTTTCTTTATTGTGGCATGAATGTTCGGATCCAAAAGATTCAAGATAAAAGTGCAATATTGACATAAAAATAGTAATGCTTCAAGCATACTAGCCAAGCAATTATGTCTTATCAAAATAACATAGCCAAAGAAAGCTCATCCCTACAAAATCATATAGTTTGGCTAAGCTTCCTTTTCATCACACAAAATGCTCCCATTATGTATAACCTCGATGACAAGCCGAGCAATTGGTTCATACTTTTTAACGCGCTTCAGCCTTTTCAACCCTTACGCAATACATGAGCGCAAGCCATGGATATAGCACTATAGGTGGAATAGCATATGATGATAGGGGTTATGAGAGAAGTCAAAAAAGGAGAAAGTCTCACATTGACGTGGATAATCAACGGGCTATGGAGATGCCCATCTATTGATGTCAATGCGAGGAGTTGAGATTGCCATGCAACGGATGCACTAAAGCTATAAGTGTATGAAAGCTCAAACTGAAAACTAAGTGGGTGTGCATCCAACTCGCTTGCTCACGAAGACCAGGGCATTTGAGGAAGCCCATCATTGGAATATACAAGCCAAGTTCTATAATGAAAAATTCCCACTAGTATATGAAAGTGACAAAACAAGAGACTCTCTATCATGAAGATCATGGTGCTATTTTGAAGCACAAGTGTGGAAAAAGGATAGTAGCATTGTCCCTTCTCTCCTTTTCTCTCATTTTTTTCTTCTATTTTTTTATTTGGCCTTCTTTGGCCTCTTTTTTTATTTGGGATTCTTTGGCCTCTTTTATTTATTTCCTCACACGGGACAATGCTCTAAAAATGATGATCATCACACTTTTATTTACTCATAACTCAATGTTACAACTCGATACTAGAACAAAAATATGACTCTATGTGAATGCCTGCGGCGGTGTACCGGGATATGCGATGAATCAAGAGCGACATGTATGCAAAAATTATGAAAGTGGCTTTGCCACAAATACGATGTCAACTACATGATCATGCAAATCAATATGACAATGATGGAGCGTGTCATAATAAACAGAATGGTGCAAGTTGCATGGCAATATCTCTCGGAATGGCTATGGAAATGCCATAATAGGTAGGTATGGTGGCTGTTTTGAGGAAGATATAAGGAGGCTTCATGTGTGATAGAGCGTATCGTATCACGGGGTTTGGATGCACCGGCGACGTTTGCACCAACTCTCAAGGTGAGAAAGGGCAATGCACGGTACCGTAGTGGCTAGCAAATTGCGGAAAGGTAAGAGTGCGTATGATCCATGGACTCACATTAGTCATAAAGAACTCATATACTTATTGCAAAAGTTTATTAGCCCTCGAAGAAAAGTACTACTACGCATGCCCCTAGAGGGATAGATTGGTAGGAAAAGACCATCGCTCGTCCCCGACCGCCACTCATAAGGAAAGCACTCAAAGAACACCCCATGCTTCAAATTTGTCACACAATGCTTACCATACGTGCATGCTACGGGACTTGCCAACTTTAACACAAGTATTTCTCAATTTCACAATTACCCAAGTAGCATGACTCTAGCATTACCACCTTTATATCTCAAAACTATCATCAAATTTATCATAGTTTTTAACGCACTCTATATGAAAGTTTTTATCTTACCCATCTTGAATGCCTATCATATTAGGACTAATTTTATAGCCAAAGCAACCACCGTGCTCTAAAAGTTATAAGTGAAGCACTAGAGAAAATTTATCTAGCTCAAAAGATATAAGTGAAGCACATAGAGTATTCTAATAAATTTTGATTCATGTGTGTCTCTCCCAAAAGGTGTGTACAGCAAGCATGACTGGGGTAAACTAAAAAGCAAGACTCAAATCATACAAGACGCTCCAAGCAAAACACATATCATGTGGTGAATAAAAAATAGCCTCCAGTAAAGTTACCGATAGACGAAGACGAAAGAGGGGATGCCTTCCGGGGCATCCCCAAGCTTAGGCTCTTGCCACTCCTTATTCCGGAAGCCATCAAATCTTTACCCAAAACTTGAAAACTTCACAACACAAAACTCAATAGAAATTCTCATGAGCTCCGTTATTATAAGAAAACAAATCACGACTTTAAGTTACTGTAATGAACTCATTATTTATTTATATTGGTGTTAAACCTACTTTATTCCAACTTCTCTATGGTTCATACCCCCCGATACTAGCCATAGATTCATCAAAATAAGCAAACAACGCACGAAAAACAGAATCTGTCAAAAACAGAACAGTCTGTACAAATCTGTATCAAACGTATACTTATGTAACTCCAAAAATTCTGAAATAAATTGGTGGACGTGAGTAATTTGTCTATTAATCATATGCAAAAAGAATCAACCTAAAATCACTCTCCAGTAAAACATTGCAGCTAATCTCTTGAGCGCTAAAGTTTCTGTTTTTTACAGCAAGATCGCAAAAACTTCACCCAAGTCTTCCCAAAGGTTCTACTTGCCACAAACACTAATTAAAACATAAAACCACATCTAAACATAGGCTAGATGAATTATTTATTACTAAACAGAAACAAAAAGCAAGAAAGAAAAAACAGAATTGGGTTGCCTCCCAACAAGCGCTATCGTTTAACGCCCCTAGCTAGGCATAAAAGCAAGAATAGATCTAGGTATTGTCATAATAGTGGTAAGGCAAATCGCAAAAACTCATCTCATATTCCCTACATTCAGCAGCAAGTTTTCTTTGTGGCAAGTAAAAGTAATCAAAAGGGTTAAATTTGACGGGACAAAAGTCCCCAAGATCAAGCTCGGGAGGTATGGGTTCCTCCTTTGGCCCCTTATATTGCACAACCAATTCATCATTATAAGCATTCTTTTGGCAAAAAGTCATGAGTCTTTGTTCAAGAGAAAAACCTAACCCATTGTTCTGAATAGCAAAATCTTCATTAAGTTCAGAGATTCTATCAACTAGAACATCGGTAGGAACCTTCTTTCTAAGGTTTTCATTATAAGCAACACGATCTAAAGATTGTAAACACATTATATCTTCCTTATTAAAAAGGATAGCCTCTATGGGTGGACGGCCGGCATCCACCCTATAGTGCGCAAAAATTTCCTTGGCTTCTTTCATAATAAATCTGAACTCATGTGCCAAAAAGATAGTAGCTATGCGTTTGACAGAAGAATGCTCAATATTGGAAAATTCGAAGAAAATCCTTTGTATGGAAGGATGCATATGCATAAATTGTCTTTCAAGTTCAACTATGAGCAAAGATATAGCATCTGCAAGACTACTAGTTCTATGAAGAATTGACCCTCCCATAATGGGCAAAGCACTGGCACAAGTAAAGAAATCTTGAATAATTCCTTTTCCAATAATATTACCACTACCAATCCGAAACTTTTTAGTGTCTAAAATAGTAGGATCTTCATGAGGATCAACAAAAGCATCAAAGTTTTCCATGTTATTACCACTATCCTTATCAATGATAACCTCCCCAGTTTCAGACATGATGGCAGCAATTCGCACAAAGAACGAGCACACAAATGGTAAACAAAAAGAGTCGAACGGAAAAAGGGCAAAATAAAACGGCAAAGGCGAAGTGGGGGAGAGGAAAACGAGAGGCAAATGGCAAATAATGTAATGCGAGGGATAAGAGTTTGTGATGGGTACTTGGTATGTCTTGACTTGTGCGTAGATCTCCCCGGCAACGGCGCGAGAAATCGCATGTTGGCGGGAGATCAAATCTTGGCTTGACTTGGTGTAAGCCTTCCCAGCAACGGCGCCAGAAATCCTTCTTGCTACCTCTTGAGCATGCGTTGGTTTTCCCTTGAAGAGAAAAGGGTGATGTAGCAAAGTAGCGTAAGTATTTCCCTCAGTTTTTGAGAACCAAGGTATCAATCCAGTAGGAGACTACACGCAAGTCTCTCGTACCTGCACAAACAAATAAGAACCTTGCAACCAACACAATAAAGGGGTTGTCAATCCCTTCACGGCCACTTGCAAAAGTGAGATATGATAAAGATAATAAGATAAATATTTTTCGTATTTTTGTTGTATGGATTGAAAAGTAAAGATTGCAAAAGTAAACGGCGACAGAAATAGCTAGTTGACTGGAGATTAATATGATGGAAAATAGACCCGGGGGCCATAGGTTTCACTAGTGGCTTCTCTCAATATAGCAAATTCTACGGTGGGTGAACAAATTACTATAGAGCAATTGATAGAAAAGCGCATAGTTATGAGAATATCTATGCATGATCATGTATATAGGCATCACGTTTGTGACAAGTAGATCGATACGATTCTGCATCTACTACTATTACTCCACACATCGACCGCTATCCAGCATGCATCTAGAGTATTAAGTTCATAAGAACAGAGTAACGCATTAAGCAAGATGACATGATGTAGAGGGATAAAATGAAGCAATATGATATAAACCCCATCTTTTTATCCTCGATGGCAACAATACAATACGTGCCTTGCTGCCCCTGCTGTCACTAGGAAAGGACACCGCAAGATGGAACCCAAAGCTAAGCACTTCCCCCATTGCAAGAAAGATCAATCTAGTAGGCCAAACCAAACTGATAATTCAAAGAGACTTGCAAAGATATTTAAATCATGCATAAAAGAATTCAAAGAAGAATCAAATATTGTTCATAGATAATCTTGATCTTAAACCCACAATTCATCGGATCTCGACAAACATACCGCAAAAAGAATTAGATCAAATAGATCTCCAAGAGAATCGAGGGGAACTTTGTATTGAGATCCAAAGAGAGAGAAGAAGCCATCTAGCTAATAACTATGGACCCAAAGGTCTCTGGTAAACTACTCACGCATCATCGGAGAGGCCATGGTGTTGATGTAGAAGCCCTCCGTGATCAATTCCCCCTCCGGCGGAGCGCCGGAATAGGCCCCAAGATGGGATCTCAGGAGTACAGAAGGTTGTGACGGTGGAAATAGGGTTTCGTGGTGCTCCTGGATGTTTTCACGGTATATGAGTATATATAAGCGAAGGAAGTAGGTCAGTGGAGCTACGAGGGGCCCACGAGGGTGGGGGGCGCATCCACCCACCCTGGGGCGCGCCCTCCTGCCTCGTGGGTTCCTCGCTGCTTCCTTGACGTCCACTCCAAGTCTCCTGGATTGCGTTTGTTCCAAAAACGATCCTCGCGAAGGTTTCATTCCGTTTGGATTCCGTTTGATATTCCTTTTCCGCGAAATACTGAAATAGGCAAAAAAACAACAATTTGCACTGGGCCTTTGGTTAATAGGTTAGTCCCAAAAATAATATAAAAGTTTAAACATCCAAAACAGATAATATAATAGCATGGAACAATCAAAAATTATAGATACGTTGGAGACGTATCATGGCCTCGCCGTAGTCTAGCACATCGGTTAAATCATCGACCATGGTGATGATACGTCTCCAATGTATCTATAATTTTTGATCGTTCCATGCTATTATATTATCAACCTTGGATGTTTTTTATCCATTATTATGCTATTTTATATCATTTTTTGGGACTAACCTATTAAACTAGTGCCCAGTGCGAGTTGCTGTTTTTTCTTTGTTTTTGTCTTTACAGAAAATCAATACCAAACGGAACGAAACTTCTTGACAATCTTTCTTGGACCAAAAGAGACCCTGGAAGGTTTGGGAGGAAGCCAGAAGAGCCACAGGATGGCCACAAGCTCGTAGGGCGTTCCCTGGGGGGCACCCCCAAGCTTGCGGGCCCCCATGGCACTTCCAACCCTAATTTTTCTTCAAGAAATACCGAATTATTCGCCGTAGACAGAGGGCACACCAAAAATACTTTTCTGCCGCCGCAAGTTTCTATCTTGGTGAGATCAAATCTGGAGATCTTTTTCGGTACTCTACCAGAGGGGGATTTGACCACAGAGAGCTTCTACATCAACCTTGCTGCCCTTCCGATGATGTGTGAGTAGTTTACCACAGACATACGGGTCCACATCTAGTAGCTAGATTGCTTCTCCTCTCCCTTTGATCTTCAATACAATGTTCTCCTCGATGTTCTTGGGGATCTATTCAATGTAATCTTCTTTTGCGGTGTGTTTGTTGAGATTCGATGAATTGTGGGTTTATGATCAGATTATCTGTGAATATTATTTGAGTCTTCTCTAAACTCTTTTATGCATGATTTCTATAGCTTAGTATTTCTCTGTGATCTATTGATTTGGTTTGGCCAACTAGATTGTTTTTTCTTGCAATGGGAGAGGTGCTTTGTAATGGGTTCAATGTTGCCGTGCTTATTCCAAGTGACAGAAAGGGACATGACACATATTTGTATTGTTTCCATTAAGGATATAAAGATGGGGTTTGTTCATATTGATTGGATCTATCCCTCTACATCATGTCATCTTCCTTAAGGCGTTACTCCATTCTTGTTAACTTAACACACTAGATGCATGCTAGATAGTGGTCAATGTGTGGAGTAATAGTAGTAGATGCAGGCAGGAGTCGATCTAATTGTGACAGACGTGATGCCTATATAAATGATCATTGCCTTAGATATCATCATAAATATGCACTATTCTATCAGTTACTCAATAGTAATTTGTTTACGCACCATATGCTTCCTTTCAAGAGAGAAGCCTCTAGTGAAAACTGTGGCCCCCGGGCCTATCCTTCATCATATTATTTTTAGATCTATAAAATCAAAAACACAATAATACCTTGTTGCAATTTATTTACCTCTATTTTATTTAGCGCTTTACTTATCTTTTATATCTATCACTAGCAGATCTCATCCTTGCAAGTAACCGTGAAGGGATTAACAACCCCTTTAATCGCGTTGGGTGCAAGTATTTGTTTGTTTGTGTAGGTGCAATTATTGGAGACTTGTGTGTTCCTCCTACAGGATTGATACCTTGGTGCTTAACTCAGTGAAATACTTATCTCTAGTTTGCTGCATCACCCTTTCCTCTTCAAGGAAAAAACCAACGTAAGCTCAAGAAGTAGCAGGTGACTAGGTGGGTGCTGGGTGGGATGTAAATTTCCCGATCATCGGCTTTAAGTCCGATCTGATCATAAACCAAAGCTTTGATGTCCAAGATAGAAATGCTCTAGATACGGTCGAGCATCTCATTGAGGTGGGATAGTTCTTTGGAGTTCATTGCTTGGTTGTAGGCAGGGCTGACTGGCTGTATGCCTGGCATGTATCCTGACGTGTCTTTGGTGTGAAGAGGATCTGGAAGTGATTCTGGGTCCTGCGCCAAAATCAGCTCTAAGGCTGACGACTCTTCGGAGGTGGCAGCCGGATCTACGTCCGGACAGGAGATTGAAAGGGGATCGCCTGGTGTTTTTACGCCCGGGGTCTCGGGCGACACCACGATGGAGATCAGTTCTGAAGTCGAGCCTCTAGAGCCGGGCAAGTTTTCAATCCGGCCAGGAGTCCAGCCTGACAGCACGAGTTCGCCGCGGGAGTCCGCAGTGTACTCGAGGCTGCCAAAGGTCACGATCCGACCTGGGGCATAGTTCTCGACGGAGGCAAGATGGCCCGTCAAGTCGGCGCAAAAGACCATGCTGCAGAACATAAAAAGTTGGCCGGGGGCATAAACGCTCGGCCGTTGGCGCAGTCGATCTACAGATGAGCCATCGATCCTTCTGGTGATTGCACAACGGAAATCAAATGAAAGCACCAGTGTCGGTGTGAAAACCGGCAGACCTCGGGGTAGGGGGTGCAGAGCTGTGGATCTCGGATGAAGGGTAATAGGAACGAATGAGACGATGTTTTCCCAAGTTTGGGCCCTCTATCTGGAGGGAAAACCCTACGTCCTGCTTTTGTTTATATTGATGAAGATGTATCAAGTACAGAGTTGATCTAGCTCAAGATTGTAATATGTGGTCTAACTCTAGGGCTAGGTGAATGATATTGCATTGATGTCCCCTCTACGGGCTAAACTCTATGGCTTATATACACGCCAGGGAGGTTATCTAGGGTTACAAGGTCAGTATCTGGGAGCAAAATGGGAGGAGAGATCTTGGAGTATACGTCATGTCTTTGGTAGAGGTAGTGTTGATAATGCCTCCTACGTACGGCCTCCGGAGTCCATCTTGAGTATGAGCAAGGGCCCATCGGCCCAGCCTGGGGAGCATGGGCCGACTAGGTTAGTACCCCCTTATCAAGGGCAATGTATATGGGGGTCGTAGGACATACCTTAACGGTTGCGAATTTACACACTTCTCTTCCTTACTGTTGCATTCCTCGTTGTCCTGGCATAGATCAACTCCCCCGAAAACAAAAATGCAAATGAACTCCAAGGGGCTAAATAAGAACAGGAGCAAAGCAAAGCTTATTCTATTTTTTGGTTATTGGGTTTTTTTAAAACTAACTTGCAACCAAAAAAATCACAAAGGCAAAAACTCGTGTTGCAATAGATCAACACGAGTGTTTTGAAGATCCTTGAGCTTAAGTACAACCACATTAAAATTTATTCAAGTACCTCCACATCTTGATGTAGAAGTGGTGATAACCTAGCCCAAGCTTAGGCTCTTACAAGCCCAAACAAGTTAGATCATTTGTGGTGGTTGGTGAGGAACCCACTCTTGGCTGCAGTTGGAGAAGCTCATGTTCATGTAGCTGGACGTGCTCCTCAGTGACGACGCGAGGTTGCTCATATCATCAATAGAGCCCTAAAGGATGTTGAGGTCTGCGTAGGTGGAGTAGTATTTCTGGGGCTGCTCTTCCTCCTCGTCGGTGGCGAGTTCTTCTTTAGCTACTTGTTGGCCCTTCTTGGTCAAAAGTTCCATCTCCTTCCCGTGGAACATAATGCAATTGTCCATTCTCAATGGAGAAACGATTAGGCATAGGTGTGGGTGATACGTCTCCAATGTATCTAATTTTTGATTGTTTCATGCTATTATATTATCAATCTTTGATGTTTTATAGTCATTACTAGCAACTTTATATCATTTTTTGGGACTAACTGATGTCTACTACGCAACTTTCTTCTTGTAGACACGTGTTGGACCTCCAAGCGCAGAGTTTTGTAGGACAGAAGCAATTTTCCCTCAGGTGGATGACCTAAGGTTTATCAATCCGTGGGAGGTGTTGGATGAAGATGGTCTCTCTCAAATGACCCTGCAACCAAATACAAGAAATCTCTTGTGTCCCCAACACACCTAATACAATGCGTAATTGTATAGGTGCACTAGTTCGGCGAAGAGATGATGATAAAAGCGTAATATGGGTGATAGAAATATATTTTTATAATCTGAATAAATAAAAACAGCATGGTAGCAAATAGTAAACGGGCACAAAAACAGTATTGCAATGCTTGAAAATGAGGCCTAGGGTCCGTGCTTTCGCTAGTGCAATATCTCAACAATGCTAATATAGTTGGATCATATAACCGCCCCTCAAACTGCGATGAAGAATCACTCCAAAGTTCCTATCTAGCAAAGAACATAAGAAGAAATTATTTGTAGGGTACGAAACCACCTCAAGGCTATGCTTTCTGACCAATCTATCCTAGAGTTTGTACTAAAATAAGACCAAGCTATTCTTTCCAATCAATCTAACCAAGAGTTCGTACTAAAATAACACCATATGATACACATCAACCAACTCTAATGTCACATAGATACTCCAATGTTACCGCGAGTACCTGTGAGTTGATTATACGATATGCATCAAACAATTTCAGATTCATAATACTCAATCCAACACAAAGAACCTCAAAGAGTGCCACAAGATTTCTGCCGGAGAAACAAAGACAAGAACGTGCATCAACCCCTATGCATAGGTTACCCCAATGTCACCTCGGGAATCCGCGAGTTGAGTGCCAAAACATATATCAAGTGAATCAATATGATACCCCATTGTCACCACGGGTATTCATAGAAATACATACATCAAGTGTTCTCAAATCCATAAAAGTATTCAATCCGACAAAACAAAATCTCCAAGGGAAAACTCAATTTATCACAAGATAGAGAGGGGAAAACACCATATGATCCAACTATATTAACAAAGCCTGCGATACATCAAGATCGTGACATCTCAAGAACATGAGAGAGAGAGAGAGATTAAACACATAGCTATTGGTACAAACCCTCAGCCCCGAAGGTGGACTACTCCCTGCTCATCGTGGTAGCCGCCGGGATGATGAAGAAGGCCAGTGGTGATGATTTCCCCCTCCGGCAGGGTGCCGGAAAGGGTCTAGATTGGTTTCTCGTGGCTACAGAGCTTTGCGGCAGCGGAACTTCTGATCTAGGTCAGCCTCGAGGGTTTTTGAAATATTTGGGAATTTATAGGGCAAAGAAGGGGTGCGGGAGGCCACCGAGGTGGGCACAACCCACCTGGGCGCGGCTGGGCCCTCAGGTGCGCTCTGGTGGGGTGTGTCCCCCTCGGGGCACCCCCAGGTGCCGCTCTGGCCCTTTGGATGTCTTCTGGTCCATAAAAAATCCACAAAAAGTTTCGCGGTGTTTGGACTCCGTTTGATATTGATTTCCTACGATGTAAAAAACAAGCAAAAAACAGCAACTGGCACTGGGCACTTGGGCCAATAGGTTAGTCCCAAAAAATGATATAAAGTTTCTATGAAATTATTGTACAACATCAAAGAATGATAGTATAACAACATGAATACTTCATAAATTATAGATACGTTGGAGACGTATCAGCATCCCCAAGCTTAATTTCTCCTCGTCCTCGAGTCAGTAAATGATAAAAGAAATAATTTATGGTGTGAATGCTAGAAAAGTGCGTAAGTTTGATAAATGATAATTTCAATCACTTTTCCTAGCATCATAACAACAATTCTCTCTCATAAAATTTCTCATGTTAAAGTAGCAACCAATTCACATGCTCAGGTTCATACAAGGAATTCTCTTGAAACTCAACGACCTATATTCTTAGTCACCAAACAATTGCAATTCAACTTATTCAACAGAGTCTAAGTAAGAGCTCCACATACTCAAGCATCATATAGTCTTCTATGATTGCTAACACTCACCGCATACACATGAGCAAAACGTTTCACCCGGACATATAGAAAGATAGGGGCTTATAATTTTGCCTCCCAACGTATTCACCTCAAGGGTGATGTCAACAATAATAACTCATGCTACCCATATCCAACTGGATATATGTGCCTAGATCTTTCCTCACCACATGATGCTTGCCAAAAGAGAAAAAAAAATAGAGAGAAAAACTTTGACTCTTGCATGAAACTAAATAAATAAAAGTAAAAGATAGGCCCTTCGCAGAGGGAAGCACAGGTTGCCATGCGCTTATTTATTTGTATGCTCAATCCCTTAGTGAAAAAGAACGTCATGTTGTATTGCCCCATGTGATGGCAACCCTTATTATGCAGTCTGTCTCTTTTATTCTTGACCATCACAAGTTCGTACAACGCTCAATTTTCTCTTACACTAAATGATCTCACACTTTTAGAAGCAATTTTTATTGCCTTATTGCACCAATGACAACTTACTTGAAGGATTTGACTCAATCCTTAGGTAGGTATGGTGGACACTTGAAAATAAGATTTAGGTTTAAGGGTTTTTGGATGCTACTTGGTGCGGAATTTTTGGCTAGCAAAGATGGGGGGCAAGCACCACATGTTGAAGGTTCTATGACAATATAACTTCTATGTGGATACACTACTAGGAAAAGACCTGCTAGTGGCGCACCTGTTTTGCCTACTAATGGCGCACTACAGGTGCGCCACTAGCATCACGCCATTAGAATTTTTTACTAATGGCGCACCACAGGTGCGCCATTAGTATCTGGTATACTAATGGCGCACCAAGCAGTTCGTCATTAGTATATCACACGGTGCGCCATTACTATCTGACTTAGTAATGGCGCACCACATAGAAGTGCGCCATTACTAACTTTTTTTCAAAAAAATTTCAGAAATTTTTTGTTCAAATTTTGTTCATGTTTTTTTTTCATTTTTTTCTTAATCTCGGATCAATATGCTTAATCTCAAGTCAAATCGCACTCCGTGGTCAAACTTCCTGAAAGGTCACCCATCCTCACACTACTCCAGCCCAGGCACGCTTAACTTCAGAGTTCTATCCAACCCCAGCACCAGCTCACTTAACACGCACTTGTTGATATATCTAGCATGTCAATCCTATTAAACCTTGTTGATGTCTAGGACTTTGTTCATGTTCATTAGTGTGATGAAATTTTAAAAAAATATTTCAAACTTCCGTTTATATTACGTATCATATTTTGAACATTTTTTCAAAAGAAAAATTGAAACTATTTTTTTTCTGTTACTAGTGGCGCACCTAGCAAATGGTGCGACACTAGTAAGTTTGAACTTTTTTCCATTTTCCCCCTCTAGATCTTAAAAGTCCCGTATCTTTTTTTCTGTTAGGTTTTTGGGGATTCTAAAAATGTTCAACGGGGTTCCCCCTGTTGAATTCGGATGTATCTTTTCGAGTAGATGATTATTCATATAAAAAACTTTTTAATCCGAGTTCGTATGCAAAAGTTATGCCCATTTTACAAATTCCAGAGAGATTTTGCAAATAAAGTCGAAATTCATATTTGTAAATTTTCCCAACAACTAGACCACATATCACATGGGAAACTTATTTTATTTTATTTTTTTGACATTTCCATCATTTTCTTTTATTTTTTCTAAAACTGAAAAGGCGGTCCAC
>NC_057799.1:25838813-25853922 GCF_018294505.1 Triticum aestivum
GTTTAAACTAGTAATGGCGCACCACACCCACGGTGCGCCATTACTAACTCTGAAAAAAAAATTGTTAGTAGTGGCGCATCGAGGGTGTGGTGCGCCTTACTAGTTAAAACTAGTAATGGCGCACTGTCCCCTGGTGCGCCATTACTAGTTTTGAAAAAAAATTGTTAGTAGTGGCGCACTGAGGGTGTGGTGCGCCATTACTAGTTTTGAAAAAAAATTGTTAGTAGTGGCGCACTGTGGATGTGGTGCACCATTAGTATTTGGACACTAATGGCGTACCAACACATGGTGCGCCATTAGTATATAGTATTGGCGCACCACATGTGTGGTGCGCCATTAGTGTCCATATTATCTATAGCCCTTTTCCTAGTAGTGATATGAACAAATATGAATCATTACGTTGTCTTCCTCGTCCAACGTTAACAATTTTGGTATATAATATTTTGATGGGGGCTCACAATGACAAAAGATTTCCAAGATAGTGTATTTGCATGTGAAAGTTATCTTCCTTCTACTAATCATTCATGAATTGCTTGTATGACCAATATTGTGATTGTCAAGCTTCAAAAGATTTCACTTTCTAAACCAAATGTGAAGCTACCACTAGGCATGATATGAACATACAATTTCAACTTCATGATATTCAATTCATTCAACAATTTACTCATCGGATATAAGTGAAGCACAAGAGTAAATGACAAGCTACCACTACTAGAAAAATCCTTACCAGTAGCGCTGGTTTTTTGGCTATTAGTAGCACGAGCAGGCGCGCTACTGCTACGACGCTACAGCTATTTTTTTAGCAGTAGCGCTTCTTTGAACCAACGCTACTGCTACATATATCTAGTAGTAGCGCGCCTCTGTCCATCGCTACTGCTAATACTAGTAGCGTGCCTCTACCACCAACGCTACTGGTAATGCAGCGCTGCTACTACTCCAATACCCCACGCTACTGCTAGTATTTTTTTTTATGTTGTTGTATTCGTATTTTTATAGGTTTTATACAATTACAACAGACACATACACTAAAACTATATGAAAAAGAATGTCTCATCATCATCATCCAAGTGGTACAACATAGTCTCATCATATCAACATAGTCTCAACACAAATGATGTTGATCTCATCATCATCTCGAAATAGCGATACAAGTTAATGATCACATGCCTCTTACATTGTCACCTTAGACACATGTTTCATCATCTACCTAAACTATGACATATGCGATAAGAGCGATCACGATGATCAAAAGCGGTATCATGTAGTAGTTTTTGTAGCGGCGCTGGTTCTGAATCCGCTGTTGTGCTATGAATCTCAAGTAACTAGCTTCAGCTTCTGCTCTGCTATGAAACCCTTTCTGGCTTCTGCCGGAGAAGCCAGAGACTTGGGCCTGACACTCTGGCCAATCATCATACACACCCAGAACATGCCCTACATACACGACATACCACATCCTCGCCATCGTTGATCTATATACCTGTCAGAGATGCACATATATATATATGAAATAGAAGCAACATATATAGTAAACATAGTTAACAAATTTCATCATACCGAAAGTAATTAACTAGAGCGCGGCACCATATGTCTAATAGTTTCGTCGTACACTGAGACATTCGAAGTTTCGTCGTACAGAAAGTAACAAGTAACTAAATAGACACATTGTATTTAAGAAGTGCACTCTCCCCATCTGTCCATATCCGGGAGGGTGTCACCAAGCTTAGTGAAAGGCGTCATGTCTTGACGCTGTAGGGCAATGCGGGTTCGGACGTCAGCTCGCGATATTGGGCCGCCGTAGAACATCCCATTCTCTTCGAGGACATCTTTCATGATGATGGACGCAATTTCCTGCTGGATCCGGTAGAAATCATTTCGAAGTTGATTATCCGGCACGATTCCAAAGGCTTCGGCCCATCTCTGGATATGGGTATCGGATGAAGATTTCATGCAACGTGATTGCACATCCCTTCTGTACTCCATCATTAGATGGATGACATAGAATCCATCATTGTCACTTCTTGCCCGTTGCTGGATGCAACAGAAATCAATCTTGTGCATGAAACAAAGCCCGACCTTAATTTTTTTTTGCATTGGATGTAGCCACCCCTCATGCTGAACCCCAGCATAGCTCTGTCCAGAACATACTTTATGTGTGTGTAATCTTTGTTCTGTATGTTCTTCGACGGGTGCAAATATAGAGCACGGCAGTAACGCGGGTAAAGAACGATGAGAAGGGTACGACACCCCCCGCTGCGCAAAATACACGATCAAGTTAGCCTCCATGCGTGCAAAGTAACTATTGAAATGCATGTATGTGTTATAGTGCTATCCGCGGATGACTTACCTGGGATGATAAGGTAGGAAAATCGTTTCTTTGTCCTTATTGCTGACCAAGAATTCTTCGATGTACAGACCCGCATATTGACGGTTGGCGTCGTTGATTGACAAGAAGCCCTCATACATGTAGTATGGGTCCGCGACTGCAAGACCGGTGAATTGCTCTCTCCTTATGATGTAGTTCATGTGCAGCGCATACAGGCGAACGAACGTAAAATCGAGTGTCCTCATTTGAAACATCTGGAAGATGTAATCAAACCTCAGGAAGAAGAGGTCCGTGGGGCATGTGTGGACATACATCTTGCAACTGCTCGGCACATGAACTGTATAAAGTGGGTATCCTGGATCATCCGAGGCGAGGAGGCTTCTCTTTGTCGAAAGCACATGGTCATGGAGTCTCCTGAGATCCCCTGCCATGGCAGCTTGTGCATTTGCCGGTACCATTGGCTCTCCCGCGACATGGATTAATGGCGCATGTTTCATCGGTACATGGTCAACCTTGGTCAAAGGCGGCTGGCTGCTAGAACCAACATTGCCAGCTTTATTGGATTTTCTCGCCGTCGGTCTCTTCCTCTGCTTCTTCTTGGTGGGCTCAGGTGCTGGTGGGTCTGTCAGACCCTCCCTGAGCACCACCCCTAGTGTTGTCAGGCTCAGCATTGGACGACTCTGGATAATTAGTTGAGCTTGGGTGGACCCAGCATCTAGAGGCGTGTCCTACGAGGATTGCATGAACAAAGACTTCTTGCACTCCTGAGGACGTTCCGGCTCTGGTACATGCATCTCATATTCATATGGTTGACTCATTGTTACTTCGTTGTCATAGCCGGTATTGAAATACTGGTTAGGGTCATCGGCCTCCTCCATGTCATGATCCATATCCTCTTCCATGGGGCAGATGGCATCATCTGCCGGAATGGTTGGCCCTCCTTCCTCATGTCTCTCGATCTCAGCAAGCAGCAATGACGATGGTTGTACTTGTGTAGGTGGTGTTGTGGTCATACCTTCCTGAGGTCCCGTTGGTGTGCTCCCGGCCACCTCGACAGGAAGAAGATTTTTCGGCCACAGGATCGGCCAATTTTTGCATTGGCCAAGCTGCGTGGGGGTCTCGTCATCCTCTCCATCGGTTTGTATCGGACGAGGGAAACCCTCGTAGCCCGCTATCACACTGGCCAAGGAGACCCTTAAGGCGTTATCAGGCATCTTCCGGCGGTGAAACAATCGATCCTTAGGCTTCACTATAGTACCCTTCCCCACATCCACCAACCCGCCCTTCATGTGGTAAAGGAGGGTGCATAGAGTGGAGTCGGCCTACAAAGACATATACGTGCGGCGTCAGAGATCCAAAAAGAACGGCAACTGAAGATTAATTAATTAGTTGAGTTGATGAAGGTGCGACGCGTATTTACCGTGAGGGCGTCGAGCTCAGCCAATGTCGAAGGCCCGACATTCAAGCCAGAGACGGAGTTAGGGCTGCTGTGAGAGGTGGGTGCAGGAGCAGGTGCTGGAGGAGGTGCGGGTGCGGTTGCCATACTAGGTACGGGTTGTTGGAAATATGCCCTAGAGGCAATAATAAAATGGTTATTATTATATTTCCTTGTTCATGATAATTGTCTATTATTCATGCTATAATTGTGTTATCCGGAAATCGTAATACATGTGTGAACACATAGACCATAACATGTCCCTAGTGAGCCTCTAGTTGACTAGCTTGTTGATCAATAGATGGTTACGGTTTCCTGACCATGGACATTGGATGTCATTGATAAGGGGATCACATCATTAGGAGAATGATGTGATGGACAAGACCCAATCCTAAGCATAGCACTAGATCGTGTAGTTCGTTTGCTGAAGCTTTTCTAATGTCAAGTATCATTTCCTTAGACCATGAGATCGTGCAACTCCCAGATACCGTAGTAATGCTTTGGGTGTACCAAACGTCACAACGTAACTGGGTGGCCATAAAGGTGCACTACAGGTATCTCCGAAAGTGTCTGTTGGGTTGGCACAGATCGAGACTGGGATTTGTCACTCCTTATGACGGAGAGGTATCTCTGGGCCCACTCGGTAATGCATCATCATAATGAGCTCAATGTGACCAAGTGATTGGTCACGGGATCATGCATTACGGTATGAGTAAAGTGACTTGTCGGTAACAAGATTGAACGAGGTATTAGGATACCGACGATCGAATCTCGGGCAAGTAACGTACCAATTGACAAAGGGAATTGTATACGGGATTACTTGAATCCTCGACATCGTGGTTCATCCGATGAGATCATCGAGGAGCATGTGGGAGCCAACATGGGTATCCAGATCCCGCTGTTGGTTATTGATCGGAGAGTCGTCTCGGTCATGTCTGCGTGTCTCCCGAACCCGTAGGGTCTACACACTTAAGGTTCGGTGACGCTAGGGTTGTAGAGATATTAGTATGCGGTAACCCGAAAGTTGCTCGGAGTCCCGGATGAGATCCCAGACAGCACGAGGAGTTCCGGAATGGTCCGGAGGTAAAGATTTATATATAGGAAGTCCAGTTTCGGCCACCGGGAAAGTTTCAGGGGTCACCGGTATTGTACCGGGACCACCGGAATGGTCCCGGGGGTCCACCGGGTGGGGCCACCTATCCCGGAGGGCCCCATGGGCTGAAGTGGGAAGGGAACCAGCCCCTGGTGGGCTGGTGCGCCCCCCATGGGCCTCCCCCTGCGCCTAGGGTTGGAAACCCTGGGGGTGGGGGGCGCCCCACCTGACTTGGGGGGCAAGTCCCCCCCTTGGCCGCAGCCCTTCCATTGAGATGGGATCTCCAGGGGCCGGCGCCCCCCAGGGCCCCTATATAAACGGGGGGAGGGAGGGCTGCGCACCCAAGCCCCTGGCGCCTCCCTCTCCCCCCGTAACACCTCTCCCTCTCGCTGAGCTTGGCGAAGCCCTGCCGAGATCCCCGCTGCTTCCACCACCACGCCGTCGTGCTGCTGGATCTCCATCAACCTCTCCTTCCCCCTTGCTGGATCAAGAAGGAGGAGACGTCTCTCCCAACTGTACGTGTGTTGAACGCGGAGGTGCCGTCCGTTCGGCGCTAGGATCATCGGTGATTTGGATCACGACGAGTACGACTCCATCAACCCCGTTCTCTTGAACGCTTCCGCTCGCGATCTACAAGGGTATGTAGATGCACTCCTTCCGTCTCGTTGCTAGTAAACTCCATAGATTGATCTTGGTGATGCGTAGAAAATTTTAAATTTCTGCTACAATACCCAACAGTGGCATCATGAGCTAGGTCTATGCGTAGTTTCTATGCACGAGTAGAACACAAGTTGTTGTGGGCGTTGATTTTGTCAATTTACTTGCCGTTACTAGTCTTATCTTGATTCGGCGGCATCGTGGGATGAAGCGGCCCGGACCGACCTTACACTTACGCTTACGTGAGACAGGTTCCACCGACTGACATGCACTAGTTGCATAAGGTGGCTAGCGGGTGTTTGTCTCTCCCACTTTAGTGGGATCGGATTCGATGAAAAGGGTCCTTATGAAGGGTAAATAGAAATTGGCATATCACGTTGTGGCTTTTGCGTAGGTAAGAAACGTTCTTGCTAGAAACCCATAGCAGCCACGTAAAACATGCAAACAACAATTAGAGGACGTCTAACTTGTTTTTGCAGCAAGTGTCATGTGATGTGATATGGCCAGAAGGATGTGATGAATGATATATGTGATGTATGAGATTGATCATGTTCTTGTAATAGGAATCACGACTTGCATGTCGATGAGTATGACAACCGGCAGGAGCCTAGGAGTTGTCTTAATTTATTTATGACCTGCGTGTCAACTGAAACGCCATGTAATTACTTTACTTTATTGCTAACCGTTAGCCATAGTAGTAGAAGTAATAATTGGCGAGACAACTTCATGAAGACACGATGATGAAGATCATGATGATGGAGAGCATGGTGTCATGCCGGTGACGATGATGAACATGGCGCCCCGAAGATGGAGATCAAAAGGAGCAAAATGATATTGGCCATATCATGTCACTATTTGATTGCATGTGATGTTTATCATGTTTTACATCTTATTTGCTTAGAACGACGGTAGCATAAATAAGATGATCCATCGCTAAAATTTCAAGAAATTGTTCCCCCTAACTGTGCACCGTTGCGAAGGTTCGTTGTTCCGAAGCACCACGTGATGATCGGGTGTGATAGGTTCTAACGTTCGCATACAACGGGTGTAAGCCAGATTTACACACGCAATACACTTAGGTTGACTTGACGAGCCTAGCATGTACAGACATGGCCTCGGAACACAAGAGACCGAAAGGTCGAACATGAGTCGTATAGCAGATACGATCAACATAAAGATGTTCACCGATGATGACTAGTCCGTCTCACGTGATGATCGGACACGGCCTAGTTGACTCGGATCATGTAACATTTAGATGACTAGAGGGATGTCTGTCTGAGTGGGAGTTCATTAATAATTTGATTAGATGAACTTTATTATCATGAACTTAGTCTAAAAAATCTTTACAATATGTCTTGTAGATCAAATGGCCCAAGCTATTGTTGCCCTCAACTTCAACGCGTTCCTAGAGAAAACCAAGCTGAAAGACGATGGTAACAACTACACGGACTGGGTCCGTAACCTGAGGATTATCCTCATAGCTGCCAAGAAAGCATATGTCCTTGAAGCACCGCTAGGTGATGCACCTGTTTTCCCAGCAACTCAAGATGTTCTGAACGCCTGGCAGTCGCGTAGTGATGATTACTCCCTGGTTCAGTGCGGCATGCTTTACAGCTTAGAACCGGGGCTCCAAAAGCGTTTTGAGCAACACGGAGCATATGAGATGTTCCAAGAGCTGAAAATGGTTTTCCAAGCTCATACCCGGGTCGAGAGATATGAAGTCTCCGACAAGTTCTACAGTTGTAAGATGGAGGAGAATAGTTCTGTCAGCGAACACATACTCAAAATGTCTGGGTTGCACAACCGCTTGTCTCAGCTGGGATTTAATCTCCCGGATGACGCGGTCATTGACAGAATCCTTCAGTCGCTCCCACCTAGCTACAAGAGCTTTGTGGTGAACTTCAATATGCAGGGGATGGAAAAGACCATTCCTGAGGTGTATTCAATGCTGAAATCAGCGGAGGTGGAGATCAAAAAGGAACATCAAGTATTGATGGTGAATAAAACCACTAAGTTCAAGAAAGGCAAGGGTAAGAAGAACTTCAAGAAAGACGGCAAGGGAGTTGCCGCGCCCGGTAAGCAAGCTGCTGAGAAGAAGACAAAGAATGGACCTAAGCCTGAGACTGAGTGCTTTTATTGCAAGGGAAACAGTCACTGGAAGCGGAACTGCCCCAAATACTTAGCGGATAAGAAGGCAGGCAATACCAAAGGTATATGTGATATACATGTTATTAATGTGTACCTAACCAGCGCTCGTAGTAGCTCCTGGGTATTTGATACCGGTGCGGTTGCTCATATTTGTAACACAAAGCAGGAGCTGCGGAATAAGCGGAGACTAGCGAAGGACGAGGTGACGATGCGCGTTGGGAATGGTTCCAAGGTCGATGTGATCGCCGTCGGCACGCTACCTCTACATTTACCTACGGGATTAGTTTTAAACCTCAATAATTGTTATTTAGTGCCAGCTTTGAGCATGAACATTGTATCTGGATCTCGTTTAATGCGAGATGGCTACTCATTTAAATCCGAGAATAATGGTTGTTCTATTTATATGAGAGATATGTTTTATGGTCATGCCCCGCTGGTCAATGGTTTATTCTTAATGAATCTCGAACGTGATGTTACACATATTCATAGTGTGAATACCAAGAAATGTAAGGTTGATAATGATAGTCCCACATACTTGTGGCACTGCCGCCTTGGTCACATTGGTGTCAAACGCATGAAGAAACTCCATGCAGATGGACTTTTGGAGTCTCTTGATTATGAATCATTTGACACGTGCGAACCATGCCTCATGGGCAAAATGACCAAGACTCCGTTCTCCGGAACAATGGAGCGAGCAACCAACTTATTGGAAATCATACATACTGATGTGTGGGGTCCAATGAGCGTTGAGGCTCGCGGTGGCTATCGTTATGTTCTCACCCTCACTGATGACTTGAGTAGATATGGGTATGTCTACTCAATGAAACACAAGTCTGAGACCTTTGAAAAGTTCAAGGAATTTCAGAGTGAGGTTGAGAATCAACGTGACAGGAAAATAAAGTTCTTACGATCAGATCATGGAGGGGAATATTTGAGTCACGAATTTGGCACACACTTAAGGAAATGTGGAATTGTTTCACAACTCACGCCGCCTGGAACACCTCAGCGTAATGGTGTGTCCGAACATCGTAATCGCACTCTATTGGATATGGTGCGATCTATGATGTCTCTTACCGATCTACCGCTATCATTCTGGGGTTATGCTTTAGAGACTGCCGCATTCACTTTAAATAGGGCTCCTTCGAAATCCGTTGAGACGACACAGTATGAATTATGGTTTGGAAACAAACCTAAGCTGTCGTTTCTTAAAGTGTGGGGATGCGATGCTTATGTCAAGAAACTTCAACCTGAAAAGCTCGAACCCAAGTCGGAAAAATGCGTCTTCATAGGATACCCTAAGGAAACTATTGGGTATACCTTCTACCTCAGATCCGAAGGCAAGATCTTCGTTGCCAAGAACGGGTCCTTTCTGGAGAAAGAGTTTCTCTCGAAAGAAGTAAGTGGGAGGAAAGTGGAACTTGATGAGATGACCCCTCTCGAACCGGAAAGTAGCGCAGCACAGGAAAATGTTTATGTGGTGCCTGCACCGACTAGAGAGGAAGTTAATGATGACGATCATGATCAAGTTACCACTGAACTTCGTAGGTCCACAAGGACACGTTCCGCACCAGAGTGGTACGTTAACCCTGTCTTGGAAATCATGTTGTTGGACAAAGGTGGACCTTCGAACTATGAAGAAGCAATGGCGGGTCCAGATTCCAACAAATGGCTTGAAGCCATGCAATCCGAGATAGGATCCATGTATGAAAAGTGGACTTTGACAAACTTGCCCGATGATCGGCGAGCGATAGAAAATAAATGGATCTTTAAGAAGAAGACGGACGCGGATGGAAATGTTACCATCTATAAAGCTCGACTTGTCGCTAAGGGTTATTGACAAGTTCAAGGTGTTGACTACGATGAGACCTTCTCACCCGTAGCGAGGCTGAAGTCCGTCCGAATCATGTTAGCAATTGTCGCATTCTACGATTATGAGATATGGCAAATGGACGTCAAAACGGCATTCCTTAACGGCTTTCTTAAGGAAGAATTGTGTATGATGCAGCCGGAAGGTTTTGTCGATCCTAAGAATGCTAACAAAGTATGCAAGCTCCAGCGCTCAATCTATGGGCTGGTGCAGGCATCTCGGAGTTGGAACATTCGTTTTGATGAGATGATCAAAGCGTTTGGGTTTACGTAGACTTATGGAGAAGCCTGTGTTTACAAGAAAGTGAGTGGGAGCTCTGTAGCATTTCTCATATTATATGTGGATGACATACTATTGATGGGAAATGATATAGAATTCTTGGAAAGTATAAAGGCCTACTTGAATAAGTGTTTTTCAATGAAGGACCTTGGAGAAGCTGCTTACATATTAGGCATCAAGATCTATAGAGATAGATCGAGACGCCTCATAGGTCTTTCACAAAGCACATACCTGGACAAGATATTGAAGAAGTTCAATATGGATCAGTCCAAGAAGGGGTTCTTGCCTATATTGCAAGGTGTGAGATTGAGCGCGGCTCAATGCCCGACCACGGCAGAAGATACAGAAAAGATGAGTGTCGTCCCCTATGCCTCGGCCATAGGGTCTATTATTTATGCCATGCTATGTACCAGACCTGATGTAAACCTTGCCGTGAGTTTGGTAGGAAGGTACCAAAGTAATCCCGGCATGGAACACTGGACAGCGGTCAAGAACATCCTGAAGTACCTGAAAAGGACTAATGATATGTTTCTCATTTATGGAGGAGACGAAGAGCTCGTCGTAAAGGGTTACGTCGATGCTAGCTTCGACACAGATCTGGATAACGCTAAGTCACAAACCGGATACGTGTATATTTTGAATGGTGGGGCAGTCAGCTGGTGCAGTTGCAAGCAAAGCGTCGGGCGGGATCTACATGTGAAGCGGAGTACATGGCAGCCTCGGAGGCAGCACATGAAGCAATCTGGATGAAGGAGTTCATTGCCGACCTAGGAGTTATTCCCAATGCATCGGGGCCGATGACTCCTTCTGTGACAACACTGGAGCTATTGCCCTTGCCAAGGAGCCCAGGTTTCACAAGAAGACCAGGCACATCAAGCGTCGCTTCAACTCCATTCGTGAAAATGTTCAAAATGGAGACATAGATATTTGTAAAGTACATACGGATTTGAATGTCACAGATCCATTGACTAAACCTCTTCCACGGGCAAAACATGATCAACACCAGACTCTATGGGTGTACGATTCATCACAATGTAACTAGAATATTGACTCTAGTGCAGGTGGGAGACTGTTGGAAATATGCCCTAGAGGCAATAATAAAATGGTTATTATTATATTTCCTTGTTCATGATAATTGTCTATTGTTCATGCTATAATTGTGTTATCCGGAAATCGTAATACATGTGTGAACACATAGACCATAACATGTCCCTAGTGAGCCTCTAGTTGACTAGCTCGTTGATCAATAGATGGTTACGGTTTCCTGACCATGGACATTGGATGTCATTGATAAGGGGATCACATCATTAGGAGAATGATGTGATGGACAAGACCCAATCCTAAGCATAGCACTAGATCATGTAGTTCGTTTGCTGAAGCTTTTCTAATGTCAAGTATCATTTCCTTAGACCATGAGATCGTGCAACTCCCGGATACCGTAGGAATGCTTTGGGTGTACCAAACGTCACAACGTAACTGGTTGGCCATAAAGGTGCACTACAGGTATCTCCGAAAGTGTCTGTTGGGTTGGCACAGAACGAGACTGGGATTTGCCACTCCGTATGATGGAGAGGTATCTCTGGGCCCACTCGGTAATGCATAATCATAATGAGCTCAATGTGACCAAGTGATTGGTCACGGGATCATGCATTACGGTACGAGTAAAGTGACTTGTCGGTAACGAGATTGAACGAGGTATTAGGATACCCACGATCGAATCTCGGGCAAGTAACGTACCGATTGACAAAGGGAATTGTATACGGGATTACTTGAATCCTCGACATCGTGGTTCATCCGATGAGATCATCGAGGAGCATGTGGGAGCCAACATGGGTATCCAGATCCCGCTGTTGGTTATTGACCGGAGAGTCGTCTCGGTCATGTCTGCGTGTCTCCCGAACCCGTAGGGTCTACACACTTAAGGTTCGGTGACGCTAGGGTTGTAGAGATATTAGTATGCGGTAACCCGAAAGTTGTTCGGAGTCCCGGATGAGATCCCAGACATCACGAGGAGTTCCGGAATGGTCCGGAGGTAAAGATTTATATATAGGAAGTCCGGTTTCGGCCACCGGGAAAGTTTCGGGGGTCACCGGTATTGTACCGGGACCACCGGAAGGGTCCCGAGGGTCCACCGGGTGGGGCCACCTATACCGGAGGGCTCCATGGGCTGAAGTGGGAAGGGAACCAGCCCCTGGTGGGCTGGTGCGCCCCCCATGGGCCGCCCCCTGCGCCTAGGGTTGGAAACCCTGGGGGTGGGGGGCGCCCCACCTGACTTGGGGGGCAAGTCCCCCTCTTGGCCGCCGCCTCCCCTTGAGATGGGATCTCCAGTGCCGGCGCCCCCCAGGGCCCCTATATAAGGGGGGGGAGGGAGGTCTGCGCACCCAAGCCCCTGGCGCCTCCCTCTCCCCCCATAACACCTCTCCCTCTCGCTGAGCTTGGCGAAGCCCTGCCGAGATCCCCGCTGCTTCCACCACCACGCCGTCGTGCTGCTGGATCTCCATCAACCTCTCCTTCCCCCTTGCTGGATCAAGAAGGAGGAGACGTCTCTCCCAACCGTACGTGTGTTGAACGCGGAGGTGCCGTCCGTTCGGCGCTAGGATCATTGGTGATTTGGATCACGACGAGTACGACTCCATCAACCCCGTTCTCTTGAACGCTTCCGCTCGCGATCTACAAGGGTATGTAGATGCACTCCTTCCCTCTCATTGCTAGTAAACTCCATAGATTGATCTTGGTGATGCATAGAAAATTTTAAATTTCTGCTACGATCCCCAACACGGGTATGGGTGCGGTGTTCATTGAGTTGCTCCCGGTGAAGCTGGGCATGGGAAAATCACTTGGTGGCGCGTTTGGATTTTGTTGCACCCATGTGACCACAGTTGGAATCAAGCTTGTATAGGCAGCCACCATATCATCTCTACAGGCAGCGATTATGTCAGCTTTGGTCTCAGCTTTTGCTTTATCCATCGCCCGCGCCACCTTCTTGTCGATTGTCACTTGACTGAACTTCTTTCTCTGTCTTTTGGCATCGGGGTCCTCGTTATAATAGTACTTCCACGTGGCGCCATCCCCGGCGCCGTGCACAAGGCCATATTGCGGCTGCTGGCCGGGCGGGTGTCCCATCATTATGTTCATGGCCCGGTTGAAAGGAGTGTCCCACTTGTACTTCGCCGACGACTGAGTCTACTGAGTCGACGAGTCGCTTTCGGCCGCAAGCTTGTGTTGCTCTCTCCGCAAAATGGACCGTGAATCATTTACGAATGCGACTAGAATGTAGTAGACTTCATTGATTAGAAGCTAATATGTAAGGTGGTAAAAGGATAATTACCAGTAATCTCACGAATTCATGCTCCTGCTGGTCGGTGAACTCAGCCAATGGGTCTGGGATCCCCTGACGTTCATGTTCTGCGTCCTCCTTAGCCCACACGGGCCTCTTTCCCGTGTAACCATGACTTCCAAGGCGGTTGTTCCCCATGTTCTTTGCCTGCAGGTGCTTGCCTCTCTCCGACCTGGCCTTGGCAGCTTCTTCATTGCAAGTCTCCATGAACTTTTCAAAGTCCTCTATCGTAATTTTCGGATTGTCTACAACAATCTCGGCGTAGGTTTCATGGTCTACTTCAATCGCCTTTTTCACCCTTGTTTTCCAAGCGCTCAATGCGTTGCTAAACTTCCCTAGGGCTTTGTTGTTGATTTTTTTTCATGGCATCATCCCATGGGTCGACATCGTCATTCCGACTGGGGAACAGGAATCTTGCGTGCAACCTAGTTAGGAGCAGCTTCTTCAAATTTTCATTCTTCCGTATTTTCGTGGTGTCGATGTTAGCTGTATCCCGTAGGATGCATGCTAGTTGGTTGCCGTAACACGTTGCCACTTCCCGTGGCTCTATTGGCTCAAACTCGCCAGGGTGCACCGCCGTGACCACCAGTCTTACGGTGCCGAGCTCATTTGGGCGTCGTGTCCTCTTTTCCTTCTTTCCCTCACTAGCTTGGGAGGTCCCACCTTACGTGCTGTAGTTAGGAACATCATCAGCGCCAGTCTTAGTGTCGGTGTCGTTGGTGGCATCAGTGTCGGCGCCGGCGCCACCACCGTCGTCATCAGTCATGACAAGAGGGTCCTGACACCCAGCTTGCTGTCTCTCCTGATTCGCCAGAAAGTCGAGGTAGGCGTGTGCTCGACCTAATTGGGACTGAGAACCTCCGGCTTCATCGGTGTCGGTCATGTTTCCTAGGGTTCAATGTCGTAGTCGTTTAATTATCGAGCTTTATATAATAAAGTGAATAATGAAAAAAGCGACCTTTGTTTTGCCAGAAATGTCATTTCATTCCCGTCGCGACAAATCTCGAGCAGTCGATATGTCCAACTTTCTAGCACAAGTCATGCCGAAATTCACGGAAAAATTCGGCATGACCTTTGCTAGAAAGTGCACATATAGAGCGCCTGAGATTTGCCGGAATGGAAATGAATCAACATTTCCGGCAAAACATAGGTCACTCGCAATCGGGAAATGAATCAACAACCAAAGTCCCATAGAGCTACAGCAGCACAACAATATAGGATGCTCACTATAGCAGCACAACAACCACATGCACATGTACTCTCCTCTAGCATCTGCATGGACAGAGCTCTATATAGTGTGGGTTTTGGGATGCTCACTATCTACCTGTCGAGGATGAGGGTGTGGTGTTGATGATCTTCGAGCGGCATCGTCGAGCGGCACGTCGGTGATCTACCTGTGCGTCAAGCATTCACAAGATAAATTATTGTAGACACACAAGATAAATTATTGTAGACACACAAGATCAATTGTGGACCTACAATCTGCCTAATAAAATGTTCATTTTCATTTTATTTACTCTATCAACAAACTAAACACTTATTTTCATTTACTCTAGCAACAAAATCCAAAACAAGCATATTAACAGCATTCTAACAATAGGCATTTTAACAGCAAGCATTTGAACAACATGCATTTTAACAGCAAGCATTTGAACACTCTAACAATAGGCATTTTAACAGCAAATGAACACTCTAACAACACACATTTGAACACTCTAACAATAGAAATTTTAACACTCTAACAACATGCATTTTAACAGCATTCTAACATGCATTTCAACATTTGGACAGCAAGCATTTGAACAAAACAAGCATATGAAAAGGGAGGGAAGAAGGGGTGGCACACCTCGGCCGGGGTTGGGATCAGGGTCGGGGTCGCCGGGGCAGAGGGGTCGGGTGCACCTAGTTCGGGGTCGCTGGGGCAAAGGGGCCGGGGTCCTTCTCCTCCTCGTCGATCTACAGAGAGACCA